>NW_027591650.1:0-79373 GCF_964213995.1 Mustelus asterias | reverse complement strand
CTGTCTCTCTCTCTCACTGTCTCTGTGTGTGTGTGTCTCTGCCTCTCACTGTCTGTGTGTGTGTGTCTCTGTGTCTGTCTCTCACTGTCTCTGTGTGTAGGTGTGTGTGTGTCTCTCTCACTGTCTCTCTCACTGTCTCTGTGTGTGTGTGTCTCTGTGTCTGCCTCTCACTGTCTCTGTGTGTAGCTGTGTGTGTCTCTCTCTCTGTGTCAGGGATACTAATAGCTGCCACATTGAGGAGAGGCAGCGCCGCATCACCCACACGGATGTTATTTTTACCTTTATTTTATGCGAGCTTTTATCCTCCTCCATCATCTGAATCCACACGGTGATTCCGGGCTTGTTGTATTTCATGGTCCAGCCGCTCTCGGAGCGACATTCATCCCGAAATGACCTGAAATCCAAATCGTCCGGGATCTGCACCGAATCCTTGGCCATTCCTCCCCTCTGTCCCTGCTGTACCTGGGGTGTTGCTGCTGCTGTCGCTGCCAGATTGGATCCCCCAGCGGCTTCCCCCAGAGGCTTTCCCAGCTCCTTCCCCCCTCTCTGCCCCTCCAGGCAGCAGCCACAAGCTGGGGAAAACCTCACAAGTTGCCCCTTGCCGACTTTCCCTCAGCCTGGATCACAGAGCTGGCTGGAATGGCTGGGTGGTTCAGTGCCCAGGTTTCCTCTCTCTGCCTCTCTCTCTCTCCCAGCTTTTTAAAAGGACGCATCACTTTCTCAGAGTTAACCCGTCAGTCCCCGGAGCGCCTCACACAGGGCTGGGAGCTGGGAATGTCACTGTGTCTCTCAGACTCCTCCCAGGCATTGCTTTCCTATTGCCAAACCCTCCCCCAGTCTGTTTTCCCAGCCACCCTCGCAAGGGCAGTAATCTCATCTCTTACTCTCTCTGTAAAATGTATTAATTATTCTCACAAGTAAGGCTTACATTAACACTGCAATGAAGTTACTCTGAAAATCCCCTAGTCGCCACACTCCGGCGCCTGTTCGGGTACACTGAGGGAGAATTTAGCACGGCCAATCCACCTAACCAGCACGTCTTTCGGACTGTGGGAGGAAACCAGAGCACCCAGAGAAAACCCACACAGATACGGGGAGAACATGCAGACTCTTCACAGGCTGTAGGCCAAGCCGGGAATTGAACCCGGGTCCCTGGCGCTGTGAGGCAGCAGTGCTAACCCACTGTGCCACCGTGCCGCCCCATAAGTCTGGAACGAACTTCCTGAGAGAGTGGGGGAGACAGGTTTGATTGCGGTATTTGAATGTGCAAGATAACAGGGACAAGGCAGGGGAGTGGGACTGGGTAGAATGCTCTTTCAGCGAGCCAGGACAGACTTGATGGGCCAAAGGGCCTCCCTCTGCATTGTAATGATTCTGTGATCTGCTTCCACAGACTGATTTTGAATTTGCCTCTCTCTCTGGGCACAAGACGTATTGTCTGTTTCCGTTGTTCCAAACGAAGCTTGCTAATACTCCAGAATATCTCGTCCTTTGGTGTCCTAAAAACAGAAACCATATCACCTCATATCACCTCTCCAACGTCCCTTTCTCAGGGATCATTGGCACAGTTTCACATCACTGTTTCTCACTACCCAATCGCTCCAAGCCCTGAATCATGGTTAGTGTCTCTTTTCTGTATCCTCTTTAGCGTTGCAATAGCTTCCCTGTACTGTGGTGTCAGGAACTGTACCCAATGTTCTATCACAATGGTCCAAAACCTATCTCTGTTCCAGAAATCCTGCCTTATCCGTGATGAGGAGGCAGCAATGATATTAAAATGTCCTGCTCGTTCCAGAAGATTCTTCAGCTCGCTTGATGCTCACTGGGTAAATACATGGCAGGGGATTCAGTCATACAGAGAAGGTTCCAGCTGTTAACCCTTCCCAGTCTGTGCTGTGAGCTATTCTCAGTTTCTAGGAGGACTAGGAAGGCACGGGGGGGGGGGGGGGGGGTCCCACTAGAAAATGAGGCACAGGCCTGAAGTTTCAGGATGGGGAACCCTCGCCGTCCGGCACCCGGAGAGTTGGCGGGGAACGCACCCCAGCCCAACCCCTGGCAGGCCATTTGATGAGCATTGATTGGGGGCAGGCGGGAGAGCCGGAGGTCTCCGGTCCATGAGGAGAGGGTGCCCTCAGTCTGAAGGGGTCTCCCAATGGTGACATGACCGCATCCGCACATCCCGCCACCCCCCTCCCCTCGGCCCCCCAACAACAGCCCCCGCCCCCTGCCCCTGACCCCCCCACTGCCTGCCCAGAGTGTTTCTGTTTCCCCACCCTCGATCACCAGGCACCCAAAACCTGAGGCTGGATAAGGCCTTGATGGCCTCTTAACGACCATGATTGGGGCGTGGGCGGATCCCCGAACGAGGCCCACTCCATCCCACCCACTCGAAAATCACATTTGGGTATATCAGAGGGAATCCCATCCGTGCTATTCACCCGTCTGCCACGCCGCCGCCCCCCCCCCCCCCCCGCCCCCCCGCACTCCCCCCCTCCCTCCCCGCCCCCCCACACCTCCCCCGCCTCAGAACCCGTTGGGGAGGAATAGAAAATTCTGACCATAGAACGAAACAGTGTTTACAACACAGAAACAGCCCAATCGGTTATCAGATCTAAACTGATATTTATGTTCTACTCAACCCTCTTCCTCCTCAAAAACACATCACCAAATCATTCTATTCCTTTCTCCATCATTTGTTTATCCAACTTCCCTTAAACGCATCAACACTATTCACCTCAACCACTCCCTTTGGGAGCGAGTCCCACATTCTCCCCACTCCTGTGGGAGCGAGTCCCACATTCTCCCCACTCCCCGTGGGAGCGAGTCCCACATTCTCCCCACTCCCCGTGGGAGCGAGTCCCACATTCTCCCCACTCCCCGTGGGAGCGAGTCCCACATTCTCTCCACTTCCCGTGGGAGCGAGTCCCACATTCTCCTCACTCCCCGTGGGAGCGAGTCCCACATTCTCCCCACTCCCCGTGGGAGCGAGTCCCACATTCTCCCCACTCCCCGTGGGAGCGAGTCCCACATTCTCCCCACTCCCTGTGGGAGCGAGTCCCACATTCTCTCCACTCCCCGTGGGAGCGAGTCCCACATTCTCCCCACTCCCCGTGGGAGCGAGTCCCACATTCTCCCCACTCCCCGTGGGAGCGAGTCCCACATTCTCTCCACTTCCCGTGGGAGCAAGTCCCACATTCTCCTCACTCCCTGTGGGAGCGAGTCCCACATTCTCCTCACTCCCTGTGGGAGCGAGTCCCACATTCTCTCCACTCCCCGTGGGAGAGAGTCCCACATTCTCTCCACTCCCCATGGGAGAGAGTCCCACATTCTCTCCACTCCCTGGATAAAGAGATTTCTCCTGAATTCCCGACTGGATTTATTGGTGACTGATTTTTATTGGATGGCCTTGTGGCACCGTGGGTCTTGTCCCTGTGCTGAGCTAGAAGCTCTGGGTTCAAGACCTCCACCCCCCAGGACTTCATGGCCAAGGAACATTCTTTCACATTTAGGCCAAACAGGGTGATTATCAGCCTGTGAATCCTTCCAACACACACTAATGGCTGGCAGTAAGAGTGCGACAGACTCCTGGTCAGCCATGTGAAGGAAAGAATGTTGGAATCTCCTCCATCAACATCCACAGCTCCAGACTACAACATACCTGTAACATGTACACATTGCCACAACGACCTGGGCTCCCTGTGTGAAATTTAACACCAGCAGGAGCCAGACATCTGGCCCCTGGGATTCACTGCAAATGGACATCATCTACCCATCAAACCATTCGATATAATCGAGGCCCCTTTCGCCCCTCAACCTTCCCCTTTCCAGAGAAAAGTAGCCTGTTCAATCTTTCAGATACTAAATATTATTTCGTATTAAGCTGGTGTCAGGTCTGTTCAGGACCCTGGGAGTGGGATAGCTTGATCTTGGTTTCAGATAAAGCTCGGCACAACATCGTGGGCTGAAGGGCCTGTTCTGTGCTGTACTGTTCTATGTTCTATGTTCTATAACAAGGTGTGAGTGTCCTAATGACTCTCTCCCTCACCTCTTGCTGATACAAGATGCTTCCATTTCCTTCAGCCCACGAGGAGGATAAATGCAGCTGAGGTTTAGTTTGAGTGGGTGCAAAGTGATTCTGCTTGTGGATCGGGAGCTGGTGTTTCCTGCTCCTCAGATACTGGATTGAGCAGGGTTGGTTTAATGATTCTCCAATCATGTGTATCCATGGAGTTTCTCAGCGAGTCAGGGTAGTACCGCCCTCTGAAGTGAATTAGCTCAAACATATTATTTAAAATAGCAGATAGGTAGCTAGATAGGTAGGCAGGAGAGTGTGGTGAACCATCGTTGGTTACCACTGTGGGGTTATTCCAATATTGCTGTTGGGTTAGGGTGTTGACACTGTGGGGTTGTTATAATGTTGTTGTTGGGCTAGGGTGTTTACACTGTGGGATTAATATACCTGTGGTGGATGCTGTTATGGCACATCCCGGTCGGGCCCCGCCTCCTGGGAGAGGTATAAGACCCTCTGCTCAGGCGGGACCCCTCCAGTCTGGATTGGTGTACTCGTGTTTAGATAGTTCCATTGTTTGTCAATAAAAGCCTTCAATCGCTGAAGCCTTGTACCTCGTGCTTGATTGTCGCGCATCAGAGAGATAGATAGATAGATAAGAGATAGATAGATAGACAGATAGATAGACAGATAGATAGATAGATAGATAGATAGATAGATAGATAGATAGACAGATAGATAGATAGATAGATAGATAGATAGATAGATAGATAGATAGATAGATAGATAGATAGATAGATAGATAGATAGATAGATAGATAGATAGACAGATAGATAGATAGACAGACAGATAGATAGATAGAATAAAAGATAGATAGATAGATAGATAGATAGATAGATAGATAGATAGATAGATAGATAGATAGATAGATAGATAGATAGATAGATAGATAGATAGATAGATAGATAGATAGGAGGTAGATAGATGGATGAACAGACAGAGAGACAGACAGACAGACAGATAGTTAGAGAGGCAGATGGGTTAGCAGAATGGGCAGGCAAGTGACAGATGGAATTTAATATAGAGAAATGTGAGGTGATGAATTCTGTCAGAAGGATAGGGAGAGGCAATATAGATTTAACGACACAGTTCTAAAGAGTGTGCTGGGACAGAGGGAACTGGGGGTGTGTGTGACTCCATCTATAAAAGTGGCAGAACATATCGTAAGGATTGTGATGCAAAGCATATGGGATCCTGCATAAATAGAGACATTGAGTATAAAAGCGGGATGTTGTGCTGAGCCTTTCTAAAGCTCTGGCTAGGCCCCCATGGGAGTATTGAGTCCAGTTCTAGATGACGACACTTTAGGAAGGATGTGAGGGCCTTTGAGAGGGTGTGGAGGGAGATTTACCAGAATGGTTCCAGGGATGGAGGGGATTTTAGTTACAAGGTTGGGATTGGAGAGGTTGGGGTTGTTCTCCTTGGAGCGACGGAGAGTGAGGGGAGATTTGATCGAGGTGGACAAGACAATGACAGGATTGGATAAGGTAGACAAAGACAAGCTGTTCCCATTGGCTGATGGTGCAGGGGCTCGGGGGGAGACAGGTTTAATGTTTTGAGGGAGAGTTACGGGGGAATGTGAGGGAGAATGTTTCTACACGGCGAGTGGGAATGAGCCGGAACTCGCTGCTCACGAGGGGGGTGGAAGCGGAGACGATGAATGATTTCAAAAGGAAACTGGATGGGCTTTTGAGGGAAATAAAGCGGCAGAGTTACAGGGACAGAGCGGGGGAATGGGACTGACTGGATTCGTCTACAGAGAGACAGCATGGACTTGTTGGGCTGAATGGCCTCCTTCTCTTCCTCTCTGAGTCCCTGACATGGTTTTATTGCATCATCTACCTCAGTCGTGTGGTCTGGGCTCAAACCAGACTCCATCGATCATCTTTATCAATCACTGATCCCCTTACAGCAGAGGAAGGTAAGGGGAGATTTAATGGGGGGTTTTGATAGAGTGAATTGGGAGGAAGTAAAGTTAAAGTTTATTTATAAGTTACAGGTATGCTTCACTCACAGTGCGATGAAGTTACTGTGAAGTGGAGTTTGCACATTCTCCTCGTGTCTGCGTGGGTTTCCTCCGGGTGCTCCGGTTTCCTCCCACAGTCCAAAGATGTGCGGGTTAGGTTGATTGGCCAGGTTAAAAATTGCCCCTTGGAGTCCTGAGATGCGTAGGTTAGAGGGATTAGTGGGTAAATATGTAGGAATATGGGGGTAGGGCCTGGGTGGGATTGTGGTCGGTGCAGACCCGATGGGCCGAATGGCCTCTTTCTGTACTGTAGGGTTTCTATGATTCTATGATTTTCACAGTAACTTCATTGCAGTGTTAATGTAAACCTACTTGTGACACAAATAAATAAACTTTAAAGCTGTATTCGATAACGAGTGGAATATACTGCTGGAAAAAAATGAAAGCTTTCTGTTTCTCTACCTCAACACATCCCAAAGCTCTTCACAGCCAATGAAACATTATCAAAGTGTGGACACTGGTATGGAAGGTGGTGTTGTGGCGCAGTGGGTACTGTCCCTACCTCTGAGCCAGCAGCTATGGTTCAAATCCCACTTCAGGACTTGATTGCGGAAGGTGTGGTGATAACGTGGCCAAACGTGTGGATTATCTTTCCTGAGGGGCAGGTGGTAAGAACGGGAGAGTTTCCGGGTCAGCCGCACTGCAGAAGGCAAAAGGCAAACCACTGCGGCACATTGCCAAGCATCATCATGGACCAATCCAATGGTCCATAGTCACCAATGTCCCTCCTGGAGCACTGGGTACCCAGAGGAGGATGCACTGCAGGAAATACAGCAGCCAATCTGTGCACAGCAAGATCCCACCAGAACAGGAATGTGATGATGATCAGCCGCTCTGTTTCTGTGATGTTGATAGTGGGATAAATGTTGGACCTTCTCCCAGTGTTACAGCCTCGCACTGGCTGTCGGTTGGGCAGGGTTCTGGTGGATTGTTTGCCTGAGGAGCTGTCTTCTCTCTCATTCTCTCTCAGTCACTGCTCTTGTTGATTGGAAGATCTTGACACCATTTTTATGACAGATCGCCGCCTTGATTGCGATTGGACGCTTGCTTGCCGTGTGTTGATGAGGAGGCTCTCATGGAGAGTTTGTGATTGTATTTGAAATGTTTGCTTTAGCCCCCGAGTGAATGGATTCGCTGCTGTAGCTCTGAGCAGAGCCCCTGTGTGGGGAGTCTTGTGTCGGGGAATCCCAGTGACAAGCGTGGCCCACCTCGGCTGATGTGAGATTATCACGGTCTCGATACTTGGTGTGTCTGCATCGTGGAGGGTGCTGACCATAGAATCATAGAATCGACGGCACAGAGACAGGTCCTCCGCCCCAAACTGGTCCATGCCGACCAAAAAGCCCATCTAAGCTAACCCCGTTTGCCTGGATTTGGCCCATATCCCTCTAAACCTTTCCTATCCATGTATCTGTCCAAATGCCTTTTAAATGCGATCAATGTCCCTGCCTCACCCACTTCCTCTGGCAGCCCATTCCAGATGGACCACCATCTGAGGACCTTGCTCCTCAGGTTCCCATTAATTCTTTCCGCTCTTAACTTAAACCTACGCCCTCTAGTTCTCGATTCCCCAACCCTGGGGAAAACACTGGGTGCATTCACCCTATCCATGCCTCTCATGATCTTATACACCTCTATAAGATCAAATAGAGGTGATGTTTTGTTCTCCCACGAGATCCCACACAAGATGGTGTTGCTGATGTTGTTCTGTTGCATCTATGAATTGTCCAAGCTTCACACTCATGCCATTGGCCATTTGATACACGTATCCTCATGGAGCCCTGTCTTTCCATAGCCACAGTAAGAAGTCTCACAACACCAGGTTAAAGTCCAACAGGTTTATTTGGTAGCAAATACCATAAGCTTTCGGAGCACTGCTCCTTCGTCAGATGGAGTGGAATGTCTGACGAAGGAGCAGCGCTCCGAAAGCTTATGGTGTTTGCTATCAAATAAACCTGTTGGACTTTAACCTGGTGTTGTGAGACTTCTTACTGTGTTCACCCCAGTCCAACGCCGGCATCTCCACATCATGATTTCCATAGCCAATCAGAGAGCAACAGACTCTTTGTTATCCAATTGGATCATTTTTGATGGTCGGTCAAACAGATTTCGTACTGGATGACAGAGCAGACTGGATGGGCTGAATGGCCTTCTCCTGCTCCTATTCCTTATGTTTTTAGTGTTCTTGTAAAGAGCTATCCAGCCTAATCTCATTTGCCGGCTGTAGCCCAGTAGGTTACAGCACCTGAAATTTGGTATAGAGGAATATGAACCAACCGCGAACAATTGGAACTAGCTTAATGGTAAAAACTGGGCGGCATGGACAAGTTGGGCTGAAGGGCCTGTTTCCATGCTGTAAACCTCTATGACTCTATAAATGCATATGCAAATGTATTGTTTTTGGATGCGATGACTGTTTCCTGATCTACTGTCTTTTCAGGCAGCCAGTTCCAGATTCCCACAGTGGCACAGTGATAAGCACTGCTACCTCGCAGTGCCAGGGTCCCAGGTTCGATTCCCGGCTTGGGTCACTGTCTGTGTGGAGTTTGCATGTTCTCCCCGTGTCTGCGTGGGTTTCCTCCGGGTGCTCCAGTTTCCGTCTGCAGCGGGTTAGGTTGATTGGCCAGGATAAATTGCCCCTTAGTGCCAGGGGAATTAGCAGGGTAAATACTGTAGCAACTTTAATCAGGCAATTGAGGTGGGCCTGTTAGAATATAAATGTCCTGATTAAGGACCAAATTGATGGGCCAATCAGGAAGTCTCTTGCTTTGTATTTAACCAGGAGTACCAGTTCCTCTGGGACACCGAGTGTCGGCTGCGATCTGAAAGCACTCTGTCTGCTGTTGTCAGACTTGTAAATAAAGGGTTTTGGGTGAAGGGACTTCTGCCTCCAAGGGCTTTTTACAAATATGTGGGGTTACGGGATGGGGCCTGGGTGGGATTGTTGTTGGTGCAGGCTTGATGGGCTGAATGGCCTCCTTCTGCACTGTAGGGATTCTATGACCCTCTGGGTGGGGAGACTTCTCAACCCAACCCCTTCAGTCAATTAGTTTTAAATCTCTGCCCCCCCCTGACGACTGACTTCTCTGCTGAGTAACGAGTGATCGCCGCGATAGGCACTAGGACCTGGGAGATGCAGAGACTGCCACACCCAGACAGCAGGAAGAGGTTGTGGGCTGGTACAGGGCACACGTATTCTCCAGTGACCCACCGACTGTTTTGTCATTCGCACTCCGCCAGCTGCCAAGAACATTAAAAAAAACACTGCTTGCTTCATAGCTCATCTCCATAGCAGCAGTGAGGTTCTTAAAGATATACCATTGCGATCCACTGCCCCAGATAAAACCGGGACCCTTTAACTAGGGAGGGTGCAGAGGTGGGAAATGCGACGAGTTTCCCAACTCACAACTGCTCTCTAACAACACCCCCCTCCATTGGAAAGTGCACATCAAATCAGGACAGGTTCAAATCCCGCTGTGATGCTCTCTATGGTCGAATAGTCCTCAAGTTTAAGTTTATGATTAAGTTTATTGATTAGTGTCACAAGTAGGGCTTGCGTTAAGCCTGCAATGAAGTTACTGTGAAAATCCCCTAGTCGCTACACTCGGTGCCTGTTCGGGTACACTGAGGGAGAATTTAGCACGGCCAATGCACCTAACCAGCAGGTCTTTCGAACTGTGGTAGGAAACCGGAGCACCCGGAGGAAACCCACGCAGACACGGGGAGAATGTGCAAACTCCACACAGACAGTGACCCAAGTCGGGAATTGAACCTGGGTCCCAGGCGCTGTGAGGCAGCAGCGCTAACCACTGTGTCACCGTGCCGCCCACCACTGTGCCACCGTGCTGCCCACCACTGTGCCACCGTGCCGCCCACCACTGTGCCACCGTGCTGCCCACCACTGTGCCACCGTGCCGCCCACCACTGCGCCACCGTGCCGCCCACCACTGTGCCACCGTGCCGCCCACCACTGTGCCACCGTGCCGCCCACCACTGTGCCACCGTGCCGCCCACCACTGTGCCACCGTGCCGCCCACCACTGTGCCACCGTGCCGCCCACCACTGTGCCACCGTGCCGCCCACCACTGCGCCACCGTGCCGCCCACCACTGTGCCACCGTGCCGCCCACCACTGTGCCACCGTGCCGCCCACCACTGTGCCACCGTGCCGCCCACCACTGTGCCACCGTGCCGCCCACCACTGTGCCACCGTGCCGCCCACCACTGTGCCACCGTGCCGCCCACCACTGTGCCACCGTGCCGCCCACCACTGTGCCACCGTGCTGAATCACTGGGCGACGCCTGGATCTTAAAATTCCCATTCTCATTTTCAAATCTCTCCATTTCTCTGGAATCTCCAGCCCCGCGAACTCTCTGCGATCTCGCCGTTCCTCCAATTCCCGCCTCTTGAGCATTCCCGATTTGAATCTCTCCGCCATTGGCGGCCATGCCTTCAGCTGCCTGGGCCCCGAACTCTGGAATTCCCTCCCTAAACCTCGCCACCCCTCTCTCCCCTTAAAACCTACCTTTGATTAGGCTTTTGGTCACCTGTCCTCACATCTCCTTCTGTGACTCAAACTGGGTTTGGTAATCAGTCAGGTGAGAAGCAGCTTTGGCGATACACCACAGGCAGTACAATGCAAGTTGCTGTATCTGGGCTGACCGTCTGAAGAACCTGTTATGAGCTATTTGGACATGGGGTGCATCACAGTCTGCTTCTCCCTTGCCCTACCCATCTGTATGCTCGATCTTCCCCATCCTGACTCCACGCTAGATTTATTTGGGATGTGTTTGAGATACAAGGCGGAAGCAGAATTGTGGGAGTGGGGGGTTCATAATATATCCTCCTGGGGCCCTTTTGAGAGCAGGTGTGGGCTTCCAAGGCACCAAGGAGAGGCGATGGCCTAGTGATATTATCATTAGACTATTAGTCCAGAAACTCAGCTAATGTTCTGGGGACCCGGGTTCGAATCCCGCCACAGCAGATGGTGAAATTTGAATTCAATAAAAAATATCTGGAATTAAGAATCTACTGATGACCATGAAACCATTGTCGATTGTCGGAAAAACCCATCTGGTTCACTAATGTCCTTTAGGGAAGGAAATCTGCCGCCCTTACTCTGGTCTGGCCTACATATGACTCCAGAGCCACAGCAATGTGGTTGACTCTCAACTGCCCTCCAAGGGCAACTAGGGATGGACAATAAATGCTGGCCCAGCCAGTGACGCCCATGTCCCATGAATGAATAAAGAAAATATTGCAGACTTGCTCCACGACCGTGTGTAGGGCGTCAGTGAGACCCTGCCCAGAATACTCCGTACAGTTTTGGTCTCATTATTTGAGGGATTCACTTACATTGGAGGCAGATCCAGGAAGATTCAGTAGGTTGATTCCTGAGATGAAGGGGTTATTTAAGTAGGGAGCGGGGAGAAGAAGGAGCTTTTCATTTTCTTCCAAACGTCTTTGAAAAACCCAATATTGCAGTCCAGAAAGATAGTATAGGATAGCGGGTGGCACTGTGGCACAGTGGTTAGCACTGCTGCCTCACAGTGCCAGGAACCCGGGTTCAATTCCCAGCTTGGGTCTTTGTGGAGTTTGCACGTTCTCCCCGTGTCTGCGTGGGTTTCCTCCGGATGCTCCGTTTTCCTCCCACAGTCCGAAAGACGTGCTGGTTAGGGTGCATTGATCGGAATGTGGCGACTAGAGGAATTTCACAGTAACTTCATTGCAGTGTTAATGTAAATCTTACTTGGGACTAATAAATAAACTTTAAAACTTTACTTTAGGAGAGGGAAGTTTCGAAAGAACCCTGGAACTCATGGCGATGAATGATTTGTTTACAGGTGTCCTTGTATCAGAGGATCGGATGGCAGCCAATCGTGACCCAGTGGCCTGTTCAAGACTTTATGTCATCCATCCAATGATCAGCCAGTGTAGGTGTAGTTAGTTGAGCACTGAGTGGATGTTGATGGAGCTGGCACGCTCCAGGACCTCTGAGTTGGTGACCTTGTCCTGCCAAGAGACACCAAGGATATGTCTGAGACAGCAAAGGTGGAAACCATTCCGCCTCTTCTCCAGCTTGGCATAGGTTGGCCAAGTCTTTTAACGGGAAGCTGGATAGACAGTGAGAAAGGAAGGAATAGAAGGATCAGTTAATGGTTTGAGGTGAAGTGGGAGGAGGATAGTACAGGGCATTCTTACCCGAATGGACCAGTTGGGCCAAATGGCCTGGACCAGTGCTGTACGTTTGATATAAGTTCTGGTGTGTGCTGAATGAGTTCGTCGTGGAAATGCGATCAGCCTCAGTAAGTTTGGCCTTTCGAGGAGGGGGCAGGTTAGAACCAGCAGCGACAAACCCCTTCCCTAATCCTCTTCAGAAACCTCAACGGAAACATCCACATGTTTCATCTCCCAGACTTTATTCATTGAATTATAACAATAACATTGAATCTGTGCCCCCAGACCATTAGCATGGCTCTCTAGATTCCCACTGAGTCACTGTCTCCTCCCAGGCTGACATTCTGGTTCCAGGGCTGCGGGAGTCCTGCGTTGCCCTTTGTTGGTTTTTGGATGAGATGTGAAGCGAAAGCCCCAGCTGCCCTCTCTCTCTCTCTCTCGTGTGGATGGACAGAAGCCCCATGGCCATTTTTGTGAGGGTGAACACGGGGGCGATCTCCTTAGAGTCCTGGAAAACATCACCGGGAAACAGTGTAACCATGGGATCTTGCTGTGCACCCGGTGGCTGCTATGTTTCCAACAATGACAGCACTTCAAAATGCACATCATCAGCTATAAAGTGCTTCGGGATGTCCTGAGGTTGTGAAAGGTGCTATCTAAATGCACATTTGTTTTAAAGTTTAAAAGTTTTAAAAGTTTATTCATTAGTGTCACCAGTAGGCTGACATTAACACTGCAATGAAGTTACTGTGAAAATCCCCTAGTGGCCACACTCTGTTCGGGTACACTGAGGGAGAATTTAGCACAGCTAATGCACCCTAACCAGCACGTCTTTCGGACTGTGGGAGGAAACCGGAGCACCCGGAGGAAATCCACGCAGACACAGGGAGAACGTGCAGACTCCGCACAGACAGTGACCCAAGCCGGGAATCGAACCCTAGCGCTGTGAGGCAGCAGTGCTAACCATTGTGGTGTCCCTGCTGTGAAAGGTGCTACATAAATGCACGTTTGTCCTTTCTTCCTGGTATCCCACAGGTGACCTTCCGTGTGTAAAATGCTGACAGACTGAGAGGTGAGCGATTATGGAATAGCAGGGCGACGGATCAGGCACAAGAGGAACAGAGAGGAGAGAAAGATATTCCTGAGGCAGGGTTCAGAGCCTGGGTTCAAACGGCAGAGATATGGAAATTCTGAAGGATTGATAAAGCCGCAGGTACAATGGTGAAACATTTGCCTGAGCTTTTCATCTCATTTTCTTGACTGAGGAGCAATGCAGTTATTATTCAAACACTGTCCTGTTCCAGCAGGATATTCAAAACAGTGACTCAGCAATTGCAAAGGAGCTGCCAATGTGTGCACTTCCTTCAGGTAAACATCACCCTGGATATTCCTGTTCATCAAAGTGAAGGATGTCAGTGCAGGACAGATTAGATAGAGAATAAATCTCCCGTTACATTGTCCCCCATCAAACACTCCCAGGACAGGTACAACACGGGGTTAGATACAGAGTAAAGCTCCCTCTACACTGTCCCCATCAAACACTCCCAGGACAGGTACAGCACGGGGTTAGATACAGAGTAAAGCTCCCTCTACACTGTCCCCATCAAACACTCCCAGGACAGGTACAGCACGGGGTTAGATACAGAGTAAAGCTCCCTCTAATCTGTCCCCATCAAACACTGCCATCAACAAGGGCGGCACGGTAGCACAGTGGTTAGCACTGCTGCTTCACAGCTCCAGGGTCCCGGGTTCGATTCCCGGCTCGGGTCACTGTCTGTGTGGAGTTTGCACATTCTCCTCGTGTCTGCGTGGGTTTCCTCCGGGTGCTCCGGTTTCCTCCCACAGTCCAAAGATGTGCGGGTTAGGTTGATTGGCCAGGTTAGAAATTGCCCCTTAGAGTCCTGGGATGCGTAGGTTAGAGGGATTAGCGGGTAAAAAAAAAAGGGATTAGCAGGTAGGGCCTGGGTGGGATTGTGGTCGGTGCAGACTCGATGGGCCGAATGGCCTCCTTCTGCACTGTAGGGTTTCTATGATTTCTATGATTCCTAGCGTGCAAGAAACAATACTGTTCACTGTAGGAGCTTAAGAAGGAAATTAGGAGAGCGAGAAGGGGTCATGAGAAGACCTTGGCGGGTAAGATTAAGGAGAATCCCAAGGCTTTCTACAAATATGTCAAGAGTAAAAGGATGAGATGTGAAGGCATAGGACCCTTAAAAGGTGAAGGGGGAAAAGTTTGTGCGGAACCGTTAGAAATGGCGGAGCTGCTTAATGAATACTTTACCTCGGTATTCACGGTGGAAAGGGATCTGGGTGGTTGTACTGCTGGTTTGCGGTGGACAGAAAGGATCGAGCATGTGGACATAAAGAAAGAGGATGTGTTGGAACTATTGAATGGCATCAAGGTTGGTAAGTCGCCGGGACCGGATGGGATGTACCCCAGGTTACTGTGGGAGGCGAGGGAGGAGATTGCGGAGCCTTTGGCGATGATCTTTGCATCGTCGATGGAGACGGGAGAGGTTCCGGAGGATTGGAGGATTGCAGATGTGGTCCCTATATTCAAGAAAGGGAACAGGGACAGCCCGGGAAATTACCGACCGGTGAGTCTAACCTCAGTGGTTGGTAAGTTGATGGAGAGGATCCTGAGAGACAGGATTTATGATCATCTAGAGAAGTTTAGTATGATCAAAAGTAGTCAGCACGGCTTTGTCAAGGGCAGGTCATGCCTTACGAGCCTGGTTGAGTTCTTTGAAAATGTGACCAAACACATTGACGAAGGAAGAGCGGTGGATGTGGTCTATATGGACTTCAGCAAGGCGTTCGATAAGGTCCCCCATGCAAGACTTCTTGAGAAAGTGAGAGGGCATGGGATCCAAGGGGCTGTTGCCTTGTGGATCCAGAACTGGCTTGCCTGCAGAAGGCAGAGAGTGGCTGTGGAGGGGTCTTTCTCTGCATGGAGGTCAGTGACCAGTGGAGTGCCCCAGGGATCTGTTCTGGGACCCTTGCTGTTTGTCATTTTCATAAATGACCTGGATGAGGAAGTGGAGGGATGGGTTGGTAAGTTTGCTGACGACACCAAGGTAGGTGGTGTTGTGGATAGTTTGGAGGGATGTCAGAAGTTGCAGCGAGACATAGATAGAATGCAAGACTGGGCGGAGAAGTGGCAGATGGACTTCAACCCGGATAAGTGTGTAGTGATCCATTTTGGCAGATCCAATGGGATGAAGCAGCAGTATAATATGAAGGGTACCATTCTTAGCAGTGTAGAGGATCAGAAGGACCTTGGGGTCCGGGTCCATAGGACTCTTAAATCGGCCTCGCAGGTGGAGGATGCGGTCAAGAAGGCGTACGGCGTACTAGCCTTCATTAATCGAGGGATTGAGTTTAGGAGTCGGGAGATAATGCTGCAGCTTTATAGGACCCTGGTTAGACCCCACTTGGAGTACTGCGCGCAGTTCTGGTCACCTCATTACAGGAAAGATGTTGAAGCCATTGAAAGGGTGCAGAGGAGATTTACAAGGATGTTGCCTGGATTGGGGGGCATGCCTTATGAGGATAGGTTGAGGGAGCTTGGTCTCTTCTCCCTGGAGAGACGAAGGATGAGAGGTGACCTGATAGAGGTTTACAAGATGTTGAGAGGTCTGGATAGGGTAGACTCTCAGAGGCTATTTCCAAGGGCTGAAATGGTTGCTACGAGAGGACACAGGTTTAAGGTGCTGGGGGGTAGGTACAGAGGAGATGTCAGGGGTAAGTTTTTCACTCAGAGGGTGGTGGGTGAGTGGAATCGGCTGACGTCGGTGGTGGTGGAGGCAAACTCGTTGGGGTCTTTTAAGAGACTTCTGGATGAGTACATGGGATTTAATGGGATTGAGGGCTATAGATAGGCCTAGAGGTGGGGATGTGATCGGCGCAACCTGTGGGCCGAAGGGCCTGTTTGTGCTGTGGCTTTCTATGTTCTATGTTCTATGTATCCCAATACACATGACAATAATAAATCAAATCAAATTCTATCAAATCCCTCAGTACTGACCCTCTGACAGTGCAGCACTCCCTCAGTACTGACCCTCTGACAGTGCGGCACTCCCTCAGTACTGACCCTCTGACAGTGCAGCACTCCCTCAGTACCGACCCTCTGACAGTGCGGCGCTCCCTCAGCACTGACCCTCTGACAGTGCGGCACTCCCTCAGTACTGACCCTCTGACAGTGCAGCACTCCCTCAGTACTGACCCTCTGACAGTGCGGCACTCCCTCAGTACTGACCCTCTGACAGTGCGGCGCTCCCTCAGTACTGACCCTCTGACAGTGCGGCGCTCCCTCAGTACTGACCCTCTGACAGTGCGGCGCTCCCTCAGCACTGACCCTCTGACAGTGCAGCACTCCCTCAGTACTGACCCTCTGACAGTGCGGCACTCCCTCAGTACTGACCCTCTGACAGTGCGGCACTCCCTCAGTACTAACTCTCTGACAGTGCGGCACTACTGACCCTCTGACAGTGCGGCACTCCCTCAGTATTAACCCTCTGACAGCGCGGCACTCCCTCAGTACTAACCCTCTGACAGTGCGGCGCTCCCTCAGCACTGACCCTCTGACAGTGCAGCACTCCCTCAGTACTGACCCTCTGACAGTGCGGCACTCCCTCAGTACTGACCCTCTGACAGTGCGGCACTCCCTCAGTACTAACTCTCTGACAGTGCGGCACTACTGACCCTCTGACAGTGCGGCACTCCCTCAGTATTAACCCTCTGACAGCGCGGCACTCCCTCAGTACTAACCCTCTGACAGCGCAGCACTCCCTCAGCACTGACCCTCTGACAGTGCGGCACTCCCTCAGTACTGACCCTCTGACAGTGCGGCACTCCCTCAGTACTGACCCTCTGACAGTGCAGCACTCCCTCAGTACTAACTCTCTGACAGTGCGGCACTCCCTCAGCACTGACCCTCTGACAGTGCGGCACTCCCTCAGTACTGACCCTCTGACAGTGCAGCACTCCCTCAGTACTAACTCTCTGACAGTGCGGCACTCCCTCAGCACTGACCCTCTGACAGTGCGGCACTCCCTCAGTACTAACCCTCTGACAGCGCAGCACTCCCTCAGCACTGACCCTCTGACAGTGCGGCACTCCCTCAGTACTGACCCTCTGACAGTGCGGCACTCCCTCAGTACTGACCCTCTGACAGTGCGGCACTCCCTCAGTACTGACCCTCTGACAGTGCGGCACTCCCTCAGTACTGACCCTCTGACAGTGCGGCACTCCCTCAGCACTGACCCTCTGACAGTGCGGCACTCCCTCAGTACTGACCTTCTGACAGTGCAGCACTCCCTCAGTACTGACCCTCTGACAGTGCGGCACTCCCTCAGCACTGACCCTCTGACAGTGCGGCACTCCCTCAGCACTGACCCTCTGACAGTGCGGCACTCCCTCCATACTGCACTAGGAGTGTCAGCCTGGAATATGTGCCTAGAGCTGACCTTGGACCCTCACACGTTCAGTATCACACCGCAGCTTTTCTCATAACCCTGTCAATGAGTCCTCAAGGTGCAGGCCCAACTGCCTCTTGAAGGGTTCAATGGAATCCAATTCCATTCAGAGCTTTAGCATCAAAGTGGATAAATGTCGGCCAGACAAACATCCTGGGCTGATGAGGGAGGGAAGAGAATGCTTGTGAGGGGCAGTGACTGTCGCTTTCCAGTCTCCTCTGGCTGGGTGTGTAATAGAGAATGGCCAACATTGTGCTATTGTGAAAGAAGTGATAAAGAGATATTCTGGGTAATTACAGATCAGTCTAACCTCAGCCCTGGGAAAATTACTGGTAAAAGTTCTAATCCAAATCTTCACTGATGAAGAGAGGAATGAATGAAAGCCTGTCAGTGTGGATGGAGAAGAGTAGGTCATGTCTGTCTGACATAATTGACATTTTTGAGGAGGTAACAAAGAAAATGAAGTGAGTATGGTGTATTTTTAAAAATCTATTCTTTCACGGGACGTGGGCATCGCTGGGTCAGCGTTTATTGCCCATCCCTAATCGCCCTGGAACTGAGTGTCTCACTCGGCTATTTCAGAGGGCAGTTCAGAGTCAACCCCATTCCTGTGGCTCTGGTGTCACATGTAGGCCAGACCGGGTAAGGACGGCAGATTCTGGTTTCTGTGGCTATGACTCATCTTTCATTCCCTCCCCCTGCAGTATAAATATCTCCCACTTTCTCTGCCTTTTAGCTTTGACAAAGGGTCACCTGGACTCGAAACGTCAACTCTTTGCTCTTCATACAGATGCTGCCAGACCTGCTGAGGTTTTCCAGCATTTTCTCTTTTGGTTTGATTGAGGATAGCAAAATTTCCTTCCCGAAAGAACATTAGTGAACCAGATGGGTTTTTACAGCAATCGATGATAGTTTCATGGGTCACCATCGCTCGCTTTACATTCCAGATTCATTAATTAGATTTAAATGAACCCAAATCCCTGGTGCATGAAACTGGGCCTCAGGTTTAATAATCCAGTGACGTTATCACAATGCTTGTCCCTCGAGTTGGTATCGCCCGTAGGAGGGTTTGACAAGATTCCACACGAGAGTAAAAGCCCATTGGGATCCAAAGTAGGGAAAGTATCCAGTTGGATCCACAGTTGACTCAGGGACTGGGAACGAGGTGTCATGGTCGCTGGGTGTTTTTGTCACTGGAAAGCACAGTGAGATTCCACAATGTTCAGGGAGGGCTCTTATCGGACTCCCAGCTGACATCCTGTGTGAGTAACACAGCCTGTCTCGAGCTCCCTGCAGCCTTCCCGCTTACCCTGAGTTTCTCTATGTGTCCAACTACAGTCTCCCGAATAATCGATTCTCACACTTTCCCCGTGAAGGATGTTAATCTAATGGATCTATAGTTTCTGCCTCTCTCCCTTCCCGAATAGAGGGAGATTATATTTGCAGCTTTCCAGTCACAGAGCCATAGACTCGTATAGCACAGAAAAGGCCATTCGGCCCATCGAGTCTGCACCGACAATAACTACCACTAAAGGCGCGCTAATCCCATTTTCCTGCACTTCTCCCTTATCCTTGAATGTCATGATATTGCAAATGCTCATCCAAATATTTTTAAAGGTCGTGAGGTTTCTGGACACCACTACCATTCCAGGCAGTGTATCCCAGATTCCCACCACCTTCTGAGTGATATTTTATCCCTCAAATCCCCTCTGAATCTCCTGCTCCTCACCCGAAAGCTCTGCCCCCTCGTGATTGACCCCTCAACCAAGGGGAACAGCTGCTCCTTACTCACCCTGTCCATACCCCTCCTAATCTTCTCCACCTCAATCATGCCCCCCCCTCAGCCTTCTCTGCTCTGGAGAAAACCTGTCCAGTCTCTCCTTGTAGCTCAAACGCTCCGTCCCAGGCAACATCCTGGTGAATCTCCTCTGTACCTCCCTCTATTCTATCACATTCTTCCGATAGTGAGGTGACCACAACTACACACGGTACTCCAGCTGTGGCCTAACCAGCGCTCTGTACGGCTCCAACATTACCTCCTAGCTCTTATCCTCTGTGCCACGACTGATAAAAAGCAAGTGCCCCATATGCTTTCTTAACTACTCTATTCATCTGCTCTGCCGCCTTCAGGGATCTGTGAATAATTACCCCAAGATCCCTCTGTTCCTCTAAACTTCCCAGTGTCCTGCCATTCATTAAATACTCCCTTGTCTTGTTACTTAGAATCATAGAATCCTACAGTGCAGAAAGAGGCCATTCGGCCCATCGAGTCTGCACCAACCACAATCCCACCCAGGCCCTACCCCCATATATTTACCCACTAATCCCTCGAACCTATGCATCCCGGAACACTAATGGGCAATTTAGCATGGCCAACCAACCTAACCCGCACATCTTTGGACTGTGGGAGGAAACCGGAGCACCCGGAGGAAACCCACGCAGACACGAGGAGAATGTGCAAACTCCACACAGACAGTGACCCGAGCCGGGACTCGAACCCAGGTCCCTGGAGCTGTGAAGCAGCAGTGCTAACCACTGTGCTACCGTGCCGAAGTGCATCACTTCACACTTACCAGCGTTAAGTCTGCTCTGCCCATCTGACCAACCGAACCTTATCATCCTGTAACCTACGACCTTCTTCTTCAATATTAATCACCAATCTTGGTGTTGCCCGCAAGCATTCTTATCATTCCCCCCACACTATCATCTGTATCATTTATGTATATAACAAATAATAAACGGACCCAACACTGACCCTTTTGCTACGCCACTGGACACCGGCCTCTAGTCACTCAAACAGCCTTTTACCCCCACCCTTTGTGTCCTTTTACTAAGCCAGTTTCTGATGGAACTTTTCCAGAACCGAGGGAAGTTTGGAAATTTAACACCAATGCAAGTACTTCCTCATTGGCCGCCTCTTTCAAAACCCAAGGGTGAAGCCCATCAGGACCCGGAGACCTGTCAGTGCACAGCTCCATCTACTGTCAGTGCACAGCTCCATCTACTGTCAACTCTCCATTGTCACTTTCTAGACTAGAGGAACGACACTCACTTTACTCTTTTCCTGTTTAAAAACTTGTCGAAACTCTTGCTAGCTTTCTCTCATATGTTCACTTCTTTCTCCTGTTTTACGTTCGAATCATTCTCTGCCGTTCTTTATATTCTGACCAATCATCTGACCTGCCATTCACCTTCAAGCAGTTATGTGCTTTTTCTTTAAGTTTAATGATTTCCTTAACTTCTTTAGTTAAACATGGACGGTGGGTCCTTACCTTAGAGATTTTCTTTGTAGTAGGAATATACTTATTCTGAGTATTCGCAACTAACCCCTTAAATACTCGCATCAAGTTGATCTTTCTCTACACCCTAGCACTGCTGCCTCACAGCGCCAGGGATCCAGGTTCGATTCCCGGCTTGGGTCACTGTCTGTGCGGAGTCTGCACGTTCTCCCTGTGTCTGCGTGGGTTTCCTCCGGGTGCTCCGGTTTCCTCCCACCGTCCAAAGATGTGCGGGTTAGGTGGATTGGCCATGCTAAATTGCTCCTTGGTGTCAGGGGGACTAGCTAGGGTAAATGCATGGGGTTATGGGGATAGGGCCTGGGTGGGATTGTGGTCGGTGCAGACTCGATGGGCCGATTGGCCTCCTTCTGCACTGTAGGGATTCTATGACGACTGTAACACTACGTTCTGCACTCTCTCTTTTCCTTCTCCATGAACGGTATGCTTTGTTTGTATAGCGCGCAAGAAACAATACTTTACACTGTATACTAATACATGTGACAATAATAAATCAAATCAAATCAAAAATATCTGCCATTGCTTCTGTATTGATCTCCCCGCCCAGCCTCGTGTCCCAGTTCACTTCAGCTAACTCAGATTTCATGTCCACATTGTTGCCTTTATTTAAGTTTAAGATACTAGTCTCAGACCCACTCATCTCCCTTTCAAACTGGATGTAAAATTCAATCATGTTGTGTTGGCTGCTACCTAAGAGTGCCTTTATGCTGAGATCATTAATTAATCCTGTCACATTACACAATTCCAAGTCTAATATAACCTGCTCTCTGGTTGGTTCCAGAATGTGCTGTTCTCAGGAACGTTCTCCAAAACATTCTCTGAACACCTCATCCAGGCTACCACTGATAAACTGTTTTTCCAGTTTATACACTGATTAAATTGTCCATGATTATTGCCCTCCCTTTATCACAAGCACCCCATCTTTCTTCTTGTATAGTTTGGAGAGACAATGATGTAGTCATATTGTCATTGGACTAGTAATCCAGAGACCCAGGGTAATGCTCTGGGGACCCGGGTTCGAATCCCGCCACGGCAGATGGTGGAATTTGAATTGAATAAAAATCTGGAATTAAGAATCTACTGATGACCATGAAACCATTGTCGATTGTTGCAAAAACCCATCTGGTTCACTAATGTCCTTCAGAGAGGGAAATCTGCCGTCCTTACCTGGTCTGGCCTACATGTGACTCCAGACCCACAGCAATGTCATTGATCTCAACTGCCCCTCAAGGGTAATTAAGGATGGGCAATAAATGCTGACCCAGCCATCCCACATTCCATGAAAGACTAAAAGAAAGTCTGACATTGTGGTTGCTGTTAAGGAGCCTGCAGACCACTCCCTTTAGTGACTTCTTTCTGGTGACTGGTGACTATTCCTCATCTCCACCCAAACCAATTCTACATCCTGATCAAAGGCAAAATCGCTTTGGCGAAGGGTCATCCAATCTCGGAACGTTGGCTCCATTCTCTCTCCAGAGATGCTGTCAGACCTGCTGAGATTTTCCAGCATTTTCTGTTTTTATGTCTACACCCTGAGCTCCTGAACAGGATATACCTGCCCTAGAATGAGTGCAATGAAGACTCATTCCGACAATGGTTAGATTGTTCCTATGAGGAGATGTGGAATACATGATGTGGAGATGCCGGCGTTGGACTGGGGTAAACACAGTAAGAAATCTCACAACATCAGGGTAAAGTCCAACAGGTTTATTTGGTAGCACAAACCACAAGCTTTCGGAGCACTGCCCCTTCATCAGGTGAGTGGGAGTCTTTACAGGTAATCAAGTCTTAAAGGTACAGACAATGTGAGTGGAGAGAGGGTTAAGCACCGGTTAAAGGGATGTGTATTGTCTCCAGCCAGGACAGGTAGTGAGATTTTGCAAGTCCAGGCAAGTCGTGGGGGTTACAGATAGTGTGACATGAACCCAAGATCCCGGTTGAGGCCATCCTCATGTGTGCGGAACTTGGCTATCAGTCTCTGTTCAGCGACTCTGCGTTGTCATGTGTCGTGAAGGCCGCCTTGGAGAATGCTTACCTGAAGATCAGAGGCCGAATGCCCGTGACCGCTGAAGTGTTTCCCAACAGGAAGAGAACAGTCTTGCCTGGTGATTGTCGAGCGGTGTTCATTCATCCGTTGTCGTAGGGTCTGCATGGTTTCCCCAATGTACCATGCCTCGGGACATCCTTTCCTGCAGCGTATCAGGTAGACAACGTTGGCCGAGTTGCAAGTGTATGTACTGTGTACTGTGAATGGTATTCTCACGTGAGATGATGGCATCCGTGTCGATGATCCGGCATGTCTTGCAGAGGTTGCTGTGGCAGGGTTGTGTGGTGTCGTGATCACTGTTCTCCTGAAGGCTGGGTAGTTTGCTGCGGACAATGGTCTGTTTGAGGTTGTGCGGTTGTTTGAAGGCAAGAAGTGGGGGTGTGGGGATGGCCTTGGCGAGATGTTCATCTTCATCGATGACATGTTGAAGGCTCCGGCGAAGATGTCGTAGCTTCTCTGCTCCGGGGAAGTACTGGACAATGAAGGGTACTCTGTCCGCCCGTGTTTGTCTTCTGAGGAGGTTGGTGCGGTTTTTCGCTGTGGCGTGTCGGAACTGTCGATCGATGAGTCGAGCGCCATATCTTGTTCTTATGAGGGCATCTTTCAGCGTCTGGAGGTGTCTGTTGCGATCCCCCTCATCCGAGCAGATCCCGTGTATACGGAGGGCTTGTCCGTAGGGGATGGCTTCTTTAACGTGTTTAGGGTGGAAGCTGGAGAAGTGGAGCATCGTGAGGTTATCCGTGGGCTTGCGGTACAGTGAGGTGCTGAGGTGATCGTCCTTAATGGAGATGCGTGTGTCCAAGAATGCAACCGATTCCGGAGAGTAGTCCATAGTGAGTCTGATGGTGGGATGGAACTTGTTGATGTCATCATATAGTTGTCTCAGTGATTGCTCACCATGAGTCCATAGGAATGGAATATGGAATAGACAGGGTGGGTTTAGGAGAATGAGAGGTGATTTCATTGAACTCTGTACAATTTTCTAGTAACTTGACAGAGAAAATATTTCCCCTGGCTGGGGAGTCTAGAACACAGTCACATTCTCAGGATATGGACCCAGATAAGGTTTCACTCCAAGGGTTGTGTGGATTTGGAATTCTCTACCCCAGAGGGCTGTGGATATTTAGTAGTGGAGTTTATTCTAAAGAGAGAGTGATAAATCTTTGGGCATGGAGTGGATTCAGGGATATGGGGAAAGAGCAGGAAGTTTTTTTTAATTCATTCGTGGCTCATGGGCATCGCTGGCTGGGTTAGCATTTATTGCCCATCCCTAATTGGCCTTGATAAGGTGGTGATGAGCTGCCTTCTTGAATTGCTGCAGTTAGTGATTGATACAACTGAGTGTCTCGCTCGGCCATTTCAGAGGGACAGTTAAGAGTCAACCACATTGCTGTGGCTCTGGAGTCACATGTAGGTGAGACCGGGTAAGGATGGCAGATTTCCTTCCCTGAAGGACAT
Source organism: Mustelus asterias (assembly GCF_964213995.1). NCBI lineage: Eukaryota > Metazoa > Chordata > Chondrichthyes > Carcharhiniformes > Triakidae > Mustelus > Mustelus asterias. The sequence goes on along the minus strand of NW_027591650.1, from coordinate 54,822 downwards.
TAGTGAACCAGATGGGTTTTTCCGACAATCGACAATGGTTTCATGGTCATCAGTAGATTCTTAATCCCAGATATTTTATATTAAATGCAAATTCTATCAGCTGCCGTGGCGGGATTCGAACCCGGGATCCCCAGAACATTTGTTGAGTTTTTGGATTAATAGTCTAGTGATTATACCACTAGGCCGTCGCCTTCCCAACTTGCTCCATCTTTCCTGGCACAACAGGAGAAGTCAGGTAGAATGAGTCAGTTGGGAGGTACGAGTCCCAAAGTTCCAGCAGCTGGCAGGTTTAACAAGGGTCTGAGGTCTTTCTACTGCCACCGGCTTGATGGTAGGTAGACTGCGCAGGCTGTTGCCTGGAGTTCTTTGCATGTTGGAGGTCAGGCAGTAACTGCCGGAATTCAGCTCCAACTGATACTATCACAATGCAGGGTGGGGGGAGGGGTCATGTGACCTACCTCCCTAATGCTGGACACAGGGAGACTAATTGAGGTCTTGAGGTCCAATGGGAGTCAGGATTCCTTTTGTTTTGGAGACACTGATGTCGGGTTAACTAACAGTCACCCTCTTTGTCATCGCTGTTGTATTAGCTTCAGCCATTAGTCTTGTTATGGGTTAGATTATGACCTGCGAAGGGTTAGCTTAGTTCAGAGTTAGCTGGACCAGACTCACCATCCCCTTGGCCACTGTTACCCTGCTGGAGACATCTTATTAGCTCAGTAATTTTCCATTTCTAACAGCACAGAAAAGAAAATGGCTTTATAAATTAGTCCAGCTGATGAATATATATATTCATCACGTCTTAAACATGACAACTGGACAAACTCAGCAGGTCTGGCAGCTATCTGTGGAGAGAGAAACAGAGTTAACGTTTCAAGAAATTAGATACCGCCCTTGGGACTAAAGGGATCAAGGGATATGGAGGGAAGGCGGGATCAGGGTATTGAATTTGATGATCTATCCCTGCTTCTATTTTCTATGTTTTAAGTTTATTTATTAGTGACACAAGTAGGCTTACATTAACACTGCAATGAAGTTACTGTGAAAATCCCCTGGTCGCCACACTCCGGCGCCTGTTCGGGTACACTGAGGGAGAATTTATCATGGCCAATGCACCCTAACCAGCGCGTCTTTCAGACTGTGAGAGGAAACCAGAGCACCCGGAGGAAACCCACGCAGATATGGGGAGAACGTGCAGACTCCGCACAGACAGTGACCCAAGCCGGGAATCGATCCCGGGCCCCTGGCGCTGTGAGGCAGCAGTGCTAACCACCGTGCCACCGTGTATGTTTCTATGTTTCACAGCCTGTATGGCTCTTCATCAGATTTAAAGAGAGGTAGAAATGAGGTGAGTTATATACTGTACACGAGGGGGCGTAGCAGCAGGAGCACAGTAGAAGATCAGTGATTGGTGGGAGCTCGGAGAGATTGCAACAAAGATGTGCAGGTGATGAGAGAGGAAGTGTTAATGGAGGAGAAGGACTATAGAAGGTGCTGATAGCAGCAGAAAGATATCAGAATGTATTCATGGAAAACAAAGATCCATTGACTCTGTCTACACTTCCCGCTGCCTCGGCAAAGCAGCCAGCATAATTAAGGATCCCACGCACCCCGGGCATTCTCTCTTCCACCTTCTTCGTTCGGGAGAAAGATACAAAAGTCTGAGGTCACGTACCGACCGACTCAAGAACAGCTTCTTCCCTGCTGCTGTCAGACTTTTGAATGGACCGACCTCGCATTAAGTTGATCTTTCTCTACACCCTAGCTATGACTGTAACACTACATTCTCCACTCTCTCCTTTCCTTCTCTATGAACGGTATGCTTTGCCTGTATAGCGCGCAGGAAACAATACTTTTCACTGTATGTTAATACATGTGCCAATAATAAATCAAACCAAATCAAATCAAAGATCAGTTTTCTGTGCAAACACATCTAAAGAGCAAGTGACACTGGCTCAGTGGTGGGGGGGGGGGGGGGGGGGGGGGAGTTCCCGATAAAAACACAACTAGTGGGTTAAGATGGAGGAGAAAGGTCACAACCTAAAGCTGCCAAACTCAGTGTTGAGTTCCCGAGGGCTGCAAAGTGCCCGAGTGGAATATGAGATGATACTCTTCCAGCTTACACCAGCTTCACTGGAACAGTGCAGCAGACCAAGGAAGGACATGTGGGCATGAGAGCAAAGTGCCATGTTGAAATGGCACGTAACCAAGGTTGGTGCCATGCCTGCGGACTGAGCAAAGGTGTTCCACAAAGCAGTCACCCAGTCTGCCTTTAGTCTCCCCAATGCAGAGGGGAACTACAACACCCAGCATGCACTTGTTGCCAAGATGAGCGCATGCCCACCGCACTGACTCCTGGGTATTGTAGTTCCACAGCACAGCCGGAAGTGACGACCACAGACCGGAAACTACAACTCCCGGGGTGCATCGGACAGGTCGCGATTGTGACTGGCTATGACGTCATTTCCACCCGGCCGTAAAGTGAGAGTGCTCCGGGCCTGTGGGAAATTTCAGCTGTTTCTTTACGGCACGATGGCGCTTTCCAGGGAGACGGGCCGCTCCCTGGTAACTCGCTACCTCCGGACCCGCTGGATTTTGAGCGGAGTCGGTCGGCGGCTGCCGTCTCCGCTGCTGAGGGAACCGGGCCGCGATACTGCGGCAATCGGATCCACGGTGACAGGGGGGCGGCGGCTGTGGAGCGCGATCCCGGCCCTGGAGACAAGCTGTGCTGTGCTGCAGTCCCGGCCTCCCACCGCGGGGAGCCGCTCCCTCCTGGCCTCCGGCCTGCAGTTCCGGCCTCCCACCGCGGGGAGCCGCTGCTGGTTGATGCAGTTCCCCGGGCAGGCCAGTAGGTGTCGCTGTGAGCCAGTGGCTGGGTTGCAGTTGGAGGCTGTGGCCACGGGGAGGCGATCACAGCAGGATCAGGGAGAATGGACACTGGGAACCTCTACCAGTCTCTTTACCCTGGCAGCTGCCCTCACTTATTGCTACAGCAGAACATCGGGGTCAGATGGTGAGTAGTCACACCGTAACGCAGTAAGGTAGCGTTGGCATGGGATGCTTTGTGGATGACGGGGATATGATAACTTCCTGAACCAACCCAACTCTGTGTTTGAATCTTTCCAATCAGGTCCCCAACCCTTCCGCAGCACTGAAACTAGCAGCATTTCCAAGTGGAAATGGAAAGTGGATAAATAAAAACAAAATACTGTGGATGCTGGAAATCTGAAATTAAAAACAGGAGGTGCTGGAAAGACTCAGCGGGTCTGGCAGCGTCTGTGGAGAGAGAAACAGAGTTAATGTTTTGTGTTGGTTTGATTCTTCCTCAGAGGTAAAGAGAGGTGGAACTTGCAGCTGCACAAAGCCCTTGTTGGACAACACCTGGAGTTGTTGTTTGCGTATCTTCACACCCATATACTGTGTTTGTTCCCTTTGGGAATAGTGATGGGAGGGTTTCCAAGCTGATTATTAGTGCTTTGAACTGTTTGATTTGATTTATTATTGTCACATGTATTAACATACAGTGAAAAGTATTGTTTCTTGCACGTTATACAAACAAAACATACCATTCATAGAGAAGGAAAGGAGAGAGTGCAGAATGTAGTGTTACAGTCATAGAGTGTAGAGAAAGATCAACTTGGTGCGAGGTAGGTCCATTCAAACATCTAATGGCAGCAGGGAAGAAGCTGTTCTTGAATCGGTTGGTACGTGATCTCAGACTTTTGTATCTTTTTCCCGTCAGAAGAAGGTGGAAGGGAGAATGTCCGGGGTGCGTGGGGTCCTTAATTTTGCTGGCTGCTTTTCTGAGGCAGCGGGAAGTGTAGACAGAGTCAATGGATGGGAGGCTGGTTTGCGTGATGGATTGGGCTACATTCACGACCTTTTGTAGTTCCTTGCGGTCTTGGGCAGAGCAGGAGCCCCAGACCAAGCTGTGATACAACCAGAAAGAATGCTTTCTATGGTGCATCTGTAGAAGTTGGTGAGAGTCTTAGCTGACATGCCAAATTTCCTTAGTCTTCTGAGAAAGTAGAGGCGTTGGTGGGCTTTCTTAACTATAGTGTCGGCAAGGGGGGACCAGGACAGGTTGTTGGTGATCTGGACACCTAGAAACCTGAAGCCCGTGACCATTTCTACAATGTCCCCATTGATGTAGACAGGGGCATGTTCTCCTTTACGCTTCCTGAAGTCGATGACAATCTCCTTCATTTTGTTGACATTGAGGGAGAGATTATTGTTGCCGCACCAGTTCACCAGATTCTCTATCTCATTCCTGTACTCTGTCTCCTTCTGTGACCAAGAAGTCCTGGGTTGAACTCGAAGCCGGAGTGAATTCCTACACCTGGAGTACATCTGGACATTGCATGATTGGGAGTGTGTATCAGCCTTGGAAGGAAGTGCAGCGTAGATTCACCAGAATGTAACCAAGGGCTGGAACATCGAGAGAGGTTCCGTGAACTAGCCTCATGTTCCTTGGAAATTGAAGGTGATTTAATCCAGGAGTTTAAGATGATTAAGTGATTTGACTGGGTCGAGAGAAGCTATTTCCTCTGGGTGGGGGGAGCCCAGAACAAGGGGACAGAACCTTCAAATTGGAGCCAGGCAGTTCAGGGTGGGAAGGTCGGGAAGCGCTTCCTCACGCAGAGGAGTGGAAATCTGGAACTCTCCTTCCCCCTGATTGGGGTCAGTTGGAACCTCAGACAGGTTGATAGATCTTGGGTACGGAATCGGAAGGATCTGCAGCAACGGTAGAGAAAGGGAGATCCACAGAATCGTTCCAGCACAGAAGGAGGTCAGCTGTGCTTCCGCTGCCTCTGAAATTTTCTTTAGTGTCCTTTAAGGAAGGAAATCTGCCATCCTTACCCGGTCTGGCCTACATGCGACTCCAGAGCCACAGCAATGTGGTTGACTCTGAACTGCCCTCTGAAATGGCCGAGCGAGACACTTTGAGCCCATCTACTGTCCAGATCCCTCATGATTTTGAATACCTGTCAAATCTCCTCCCAACCTTCTACGAGGAGAACAGCCCAACCTATCTCCCTGAACTGAAGTTCCTGATTTGTGAAGGCGGGAGTTGTCAGCATTAATGATTGGGCCACACCAATAGTTCCAGTCGTCACGCAGGATGGATCCATAAGGAGTTGTGGAGATTTCAAAGTCACCCTTCACCCAGTTCTATGTGTTGAACAATCCCCAACAGTTACCCAACATCAGTGACCGGTCTTTGGGATTGGCAGGGGGCCAGCTTTTTGGCAAAATTGACCCAGGTCAGACCGATTTACAGATGAATATAGACAGGAAGTCGCAGGAACTTCTGACAATCGGGACACACACAGGCTTATTCCAGTACCGAAGATTGCCGTTTGGTATCACATTTACTCCTGCCTTGCTTCAAAGAGCAGTGGCTCAGATACTGCGGGGGGGGTCCAGTGCTATCTGACATCCCAGTCACTGGAAAAGATGAAGAGGCAACCATTTTAAAACCATTACATAACCTTTTGTGCCAGAACAAGAATTGGAAGTGGTCAGGTCAAAGCAATAATGCTTTCATAGACTCACTACAGTGCAGAACCAGGCCATTCAGCCCATTGGGTCTGTACTGACTCTCCAGAAGAGCATCCCACCCAGGCTCTCCTCTAGGTTTGGATTCCCTGGCGATTGATAAGCAACGACGGACCTCAATTCAACTCTGAAGAATTTGAAATTTTCTTGAAAGGGAATGGTATCCAACATATTCAGACTGCACCGTACCATCCCGTTACAAACGGACTAGCGGGACAGCTTATCCAAACCACGGAACACACAATGAGAGCAACCAGGAACAAACTTCACTGATCAATCCTCTTAATCAATTCCTACCCATAGAAACTAAAAGCAGGAGTCGGCCATCTGGCCCCTCGAGCCTGCTCCACCATTCAATAAGATCACGGCTGATCTTTTCGCGGACTCAGCTCCACTTACCCGCCCGCTCACCATAACCCTTAATTCCTTTACTGTTCAAAAATCACCATTGCAGATGTCAGGGCAGCCTTCTCGAAGGTCAACCCATGGAAAGCGACTGGCCCGGATGGGGTACCCGGACGAGCACTCGGATCCTGCGCGGATCAGCTGGCGGGAGATTCACAGACATCTTCAACCTCTCTTCACAACAATCTGAGGTCCCTATCTGCTTCAAGAAGACGACCATCATCCCGGTACCTAAGAAAAGCCAAGCAGCGTGCCTTAATGACTATCGGGCGGTGGCTCTGACATCCATCATTATGAAGTGCTTCAAAAGGTTAGTCATGGCACGAATCAATTCCAGCCTCCCGGACTGCTTGATCCACTACAGTTTGCCCACCGCTGCAACAGGTCCACACTGACGCCATCTCCCTGGCCCTGCGCTCAACCCTGGAACACCTAGATAACAAGGACACCTGTGTCAGACTCCTAATTATTGACTACAGCTCTGCCTTTAACACCATTATTCACACGAAACTCATCTCCAAACTCCGTGGCCTGGGCCTCAGCACCTCCCTCTGCGACTGGATCCTGAACTTCCTAACTCACAGACCAGGAGGACGTGGAGGCTTTGGAGAAGATACAGAAAAGATTTACCAGGATGTTGCCTGGTTTGGAGGGCATTAGCTATGAGGAGAGGTTGGAGAAACTTGGTTTGTTCTCACTGGAGCAACGGAGGTTGAGGGGAGACCTGATAGAAGTCGACAAGATTGTGAGAGGCATGGACAGAGTGGATAGTCGGAACTTTTTCCCAGGGTGAAAGAGTCAATTACTAGGGGGCACAGGTTTAAGGTGCGAGGGGCAAGGTTTAAAGGAGATGTACGAGGCAGATTTTTTACACACAGAGTAGTGGGTGCCTGGAACTCGTTGCCGGGGGAGGTAGTGGAAGCGGATACGGTAGTGACTTTTAAGGGGCGTCTTGACAAGTACATGAATAGGATGGGAATAGAGGGATATGGTCCCCGGAAGGGTAGAGGGTTTTAGTTCAGTCAGGCAGCATGGTCGGTGCAGGCTTGGAGGGCCGAAGGGCCTGTTCCTGTGCTGTAATTTTCTTTGTTCACAATCAGTAAGGATAGGCAACAACAACACCACCTCCATGACCATCCTCAACACCGGTGCCCCACAAGGCTGTGTTCTCAGCCCCCTACTATACTCCTTTTATGTCTATGACTGTGCGGCCAAATTCCCCTCCAACTCCATTGTCAAGTTTGCTGATGACACCACCGTAGTGGGTCGGATCTCAAACAATGACGAGACAGAGTACAGGAATGAGATAGAGAATCTGGTGAACTGGTGCAGCAACAATAATCTCTCCCTCAATGTCAACAAAACGAAGGAGAGTGTCATCGACTTCAGGAAGCGTAAAGGAGAACATGCCCCTGTCTACATCAACGGGAACGAAGTAGAAAGGGTCGAGAGCTTCAAGTTGTTAGATCACCAACAACCTGTCCTGGTCCCCCCATGCCGACACTATAGTTAAGAAAGCCCCACCAATGCCTCTACTTTCTCAGAAGACTAAGGAAATTTGGCATGTCAGCTACGACTCTCACCAACTTTTACAGATGCATCATAGAAAGCATTCTTTCTGGATGTATCACAGCTTGGTATGGCTCCTGCTCTGCCCAAGACCGCAAGAAACTACAAAAGGTCGTAAATGTAGCCCAATCCATCACGCAAACCAGCTTCCCATCCATTGACTCTGTCTACTCTCCCCGCTGCCTTGGAAAAGCAGCCAGCATCATTAAGGACCTCTTCCACCTTCTTCCGTCGGGAAAAAGATACAAAAGTCTGAGGTCACGTACCAACCGACTCAAGAACAGCTTCTTCCCTGCTGCTGTCAGACTTTTGAATGGACTTACCTTGCATTAAGTTGATCTTTCTCTACACCCTAGCTATGACTGTGACACTACATTCTGCACTCTCTCCTTTCCTTCTCTATGAACGGTATGCTTTGTCTGTATAGCGTGCAAGAAACAATACTTTTGGCTGTATACCAATACATGTGACAATAAATCAAATCAAATCAAAGATCTATCTATCCTTGCCTTGAAAACATTCAATGAGGTAGCCTCAACTGCTTCACTGGGCAGGGAATTCCACAGATTCACAACCCTTTGTGTAAAGAAGTTCCTCCTCAACTCAGTCCTAAATCTGCTCCCCCTTATTTTGAGGCCATGCCCCCTAGTTCATAGAATCATAGAAACCCTACAGTGCAGAAAGAGGCCATTTGGCCCATCGAGTCTGCACCGACCACAATCCCACCCAGGCCCTACCCCCATATCCCTACATATTTACCCGCTAATCCCTCTAACCTACACTTCTCAGGACTCTAAGGGGCAATTTTTAGCATAGCCAATCAACCTAACCCACACATCTTTGGACTAGTTCTAGTTCCACCCGCCAGTGGAAACAACTTCCCTGCTTCTACCTTATCTATTCCCTTCATAATCTTATATGTTTCTATAAGATCTCCCCTCATTCTTCTGAATTCTAATGAATATAGTCCCAGCCTACTCAGTCTTTCCTCATAAACCAACCCTCTCAACTCTGGAATCAACCTAGTGAATCTCCTCTGCACCCCCTCCAGTGCCAGTATATTCTTTCTCAAGTAAGGAGACCAAAACTGTACACAGTGCTCCAGGTGTGGCCTCACCAGCACCTTATACAGCTGCAACATAACTTCGCTGTTTTTAAACTCCATCCCTCTTGCAATGAAGGACAAAATTCCATTTGCCGCCTTAATTACCTGCTGCACCTGCAAACCAACTCCTTGTGATTCTTGCACAAGGACACCTATCAACCGTTCTGAGAGCGATGACCTCCAGACTTATTGATTTATTGATCATTGTTAACATTACACTTGTTTGAATTTCTTGGGGATGTTCAGTTTAAAGGTGGAGGAGATGCTCTGTATTAATCTGGATTCTATCAGCTGCACTGGGCACCGTGTTACTATATCTATATATTCCGGGATTAGGCACGGTGACACAATGGTTAGCACTGCTGCCTCACTGCGCCAGGGACCCAGGTTCGATTCCCAGCTTGGGTGACTATCTGTGTGGAGTTTGCACGTTCTCCCCGTGTCTGTGTGGGTTTCCTCCGGGTGCTCCGGTTTCCTCCCACTGTCTGAAAGACGTGCTGATTAGGTGCATTGGCCATGCTAAATTCTCCCTCAGTGTACCCGAACAGGTGCCAGAGTGTGGAGACCAGGGGATTTTCACAGTAACTTCATTGCGGTGTTAATGTAAGCCTTACTTGTGACTAATAAATAAACTTTAAAAACTCATTGCTTTGTGTTGCATCGTGGAGTTGATAATCCTGATGGATTTGGGCCTTCTGTGGTCCAGTAATCTCAGTGATTAGGTCTGGGAGGGATCCTCTTATTGAAGGTGTGGTGTGACTGACTCACAGTTGCTTTATTCCCAGGTCAGGCGCTGTTGGAAGCTGCCCGCTTAAACAACACATCCGAGGTCAGCAGGTAGGCGGAGTGCTCTGTTTCTAAACACTTACAAAACACAGGAGCCTCAGACAAAGACAATGTCATTGATAACACACTGACACACATCAGCTGTGATCTAATTGGATCGTGGAACAAAATAGGGGGCACGGTGGCACAGTGGTTAGCACTGCTGCCTCACAGCACCAGAGACCCGGGTTCAATTCCCGGCTTATGTCACTGTCTGTGCAGAGTCTGCACGTTCCCCCGTGTCTGCGTGGGTTTCCTCCGGGTGCTCTGGCTTCCTCCCACTGTCTGAAAGATGTGCAGGTTAGGGTACATTGGCCGTGCTAAATTCTCCCTCAGTGTACCCGAACAGGCGCCGGAGTGTGGCGACTAGGGGATTTTCACAGTAACCTCATTGCAGTGTTAATGTAAGCCTACTTGTGACACAAATAAATAACCTTTAAAACATCTTGATCTCCAGTGCCTATATCGTTTCTCACTACAGCAATAATCCCTTTCTTTACGAGCAAAGCTACACCACCTTCTTTCCCTTCCAGTCTGTCCTTCCGAAATATTGAGTACCCTCGGATATTCAGCTCCCAGACCTGGTCTCCTTGTAACCGTGTCTCAGTAGTCGTCACCGAATCATACCCCCTTGCCGCTATTTGCTGTTAACTCATTAATTTTATTCTGAATACCAGGTGCATTCAGATACAAAGCCTTTATGTTTGTCCATTTTAAGTTTATTAATTTTCCCTACTCTTAGAATCATAGAATCCTACAGTGCAAAAGGAGACCATTCGGCCCATTGAGCCCAGACCAACCACAATCCCACCCAGGCCCTGTCCCTGTCCCTGTAATCCACCCATAACCCCTGCAAGTCCCCTGACACTAAGGGGCAATTTAGCATGGCCAATCAATCAATCTAACCCGCATATCTTTGGACTGTGGGAGGAAACCGGAGCACCCGGAGGAAACCCACGCAGACACGAGGAGGATGTGCCAACTCTGCACAGACAGTGACCTGAGGCTGGAATCGAACCCGGGTCCATGGAGCTGTGAGGCAGCAATGCTAACCACTGTGCTACCCTCTTGTACGATTCCCTGGTGTGAAGTGACATTCACGTGCTGTGTCATTCCTTTCATTATCTGGTAACAATTAGCCTCATCATTAACCTGTGCTCCTACCTTCGGGTTGAAGATGATCCTTGTGCAGTCCCCACTGTGGACACCAGGGGGCAGTACGCCCACTGACCATCGACGCTGTGATCAGCTGACATCGAGAAGCCAATGCGGCCTCAGTTAGAAACACTGGTCCCCAATCAGTCTGTCGAGGGATTCCTGACCTCGCCCAGCCCCCTTCCCGCCCGGACACTTGCCAGATTAAAGCCTTTACCTCAAAAAAATGATCAACTTGCATTTATAAAGCAGAAGCTAAAATCACAAGAGCACGGCATCACAAGGGCGGCACGGTAGCGCAGTGGTTAGCACTGCTGCTTCACAGCTCCAGGGACCCGGGTTCGATTCCCGGCTCGGGCCACTGTCTGTGTGGAGTTTGCACATTCTCCTCGTGTCTGCGTGGGTTTCCTCCGGGTGCTCCGGTTTCCTCCCACAGTCCAAAGATGTGCGGGTTAGGTTGATTGGCCAGGTTAAAATTGCCCTTAGTGTCCTGGGATGCGTAGGTTAGAGGGATTAGTGGGTACAATATGTAGGGATATGGGGGTGTAGGGCCTGGGTGGGATTGTGGTCGGTGCAGACTCGGTGGGCTGAATGGCCTCTTTCTGTGCTGTAGGGTTTCTAAGGTTTCTAAGCAGGAGGAGGCCATTCGGCCCCTCAGGCCTACTCTGCCATTCAGTAACATCATGGCTGATCTGATTGTGGCCTTCTCCACTTTCCTGTCTGTCCCCCATAACCCTCGACCCCCCCACCCCGAAAACTCTGACTCGGCCTTGAATATATTCAGTGAGCCGCAGCCCCCACTGCTCTCTGAGGGAGAGAATTCCAAACACTAACCACCCTCTGAGAGAAGATATTCCTCCCCAGCTCCGTCTTAAATAGGAGACCCCTTCTTTTTAAACTATAACCCCCAGTTCTAGATTCCCCCCGAGGGGGAAACATCCTCTCAGCATCCACCCTGTGAAGCCCCCTCAGAATCTTATGTTTCAATAAGATCCCCTCTCATTCTTCTAAACTCCAATGAGTCTGGGCCCAACCTGCTCAACCTTTCCTCACAAGACAAACCTCCTCATTCCAGGAATCAGCCTGGTGAACCTTTTTTGAACCGTGTCCAATGAAAGCATGTCCCTTCTTGAATCAGGTGACCAAAGCTGTATACAGTTTGTGGGACACGGGCGTCGCTGGCTGGTCAGCATTTATCGCCCATCCCTAGTTGCCGTCAGAGGGCAGTTGAGAGTCAACCACATTGCTGTGGCTCTGGAGTCACATGTAGGCCTGACCAGGTAAGGACGGCAGATTTCCTTCCCTAAAGGACATTAGTGACCCAGATGGGTTTTTCCGACAATCGACAATGGTTTCATGGTCATCAGTAGATTCTTAATTCCAGATATTTGTTATTGAATTCAAATTCCACCATCTGCCGTGGCGGGATTCGAACCCGGGTCCCCAGAACATTAACTGAGTTTCTGAATAAATAGTCTAGCGATAATACCACAAGGCCATCGCCTCTCCCTTATGGTCTCACCAACAGTTGTTTGACAAGACTTGGTTCCTCTTGCAATTAAGGCCAACATTTGCCTTCCTTACTTGCTGGATCTGCATGCTGCCAATTTTTTCCCACTTTCCTAACCGATCTGTACCACTTTGCAGATTAGAACCATAGAACCATAGAAAATTACAGCTCAGAAATAGGCCTTTTGGCCCTTCTTGTCTGTGAATCATAGAAACCCTACAGTGCAGAAAGAGGCCATTCGGCCCATCGAGTCTGCACCGACCACAATCCCACCCAGGCCCTACCCCCATATCCCTACATATTTTACCCGCTAATCCCTCTAATCTACGCATCTCAGGACACTAAGGGGCAATTTTTTAGCATGGCCAATCAACCTAACCCGCACATCTTTGGACTGTGGGAGGAAACCGGAGCACCCGGAGGAAACCCACGCAGACATGAGGAGAATGTGCAAACTCCACACAGACAGTGACCCAAGCCGGGAATCGAACTCAAGTCCCTGGAGCTGTGAAGCAGCAGTGCTAACCACTGTGCTACCGTGCCGCCCCAAACGAACCATTTTATGCCTAGTCCCACTGACCTGCACTTGGACCATATCCCTCCACACCCCTCTCATCCATGAACCCGTCCAAGTTTTTCTTAAACGTTAAAAGTGACCACTTTATCCGGCAGCTCATTCCACACTCCCACCACTCACTGCGTGAAGAAGCCCCCCCTAATATTCCCTTTAAACTTTTCTCCTTTCACCCTTAACCCATGCCCTCTGGTTTTTTTCTCCCCTAGCCTCAGCGGAAAAAGCCTGCTTGCATTCACTCTATCTATACCCATCAAAATCTTATACACCTCTATCAAATCTCCCCTCAATCTTCTACGCTCCAGGGAATAAAGTCCCAACCTATTCAATCTCTCTCTGTAACTCAGCTTCTCAAGTCCCGGCAACATCCTTGTGAACCTTCTCTGCACTCTTTCAATCTTATTAACGTCCTTCCTGTAACTAGGTGACCAAAACTGTACACAATACTCCAAATTCGGCCTCACCAATGCCTTGTTTCACCTTACCATAACACTCCAACTTTTATACTCGATACTCCGATTTATAAAGGCCAATGTACCAAAGGCACTCTTTACGACCCTATCCACCTGGAGATTCTTTGTATCCTCCACGCAGCTTACTTTCCTACCTGTCTTTGTATTATCGGCAAATTTGTCTACAATACAGTCCGTCCCTTCATCCAAGACATTAATATTGATTGTAGGTAGTTGAGTTGAGTAAGAACATCCTGAGGTGCTCCATAGGTACTATTATTAACCAAAGTTTGATACAAAGCTACATAATGAGATCAGATGACCAAAAGCTTAGCCGAAGAGGTCAGTTTTAGGGAACGTTCTAAGGGAGGAGAGAAAATGGGAAAGGTTTCGGGAGAGGAATTTCAGAGTCTGGGGCTCGTGCCCGACAGCCTGGTCCCCAGTGGTGTTGTGAATAAAATTGGGGAGGGTCGGGACGCAGGAATTGGCGGCGATCGGGGATCTCGGAGAGTTGTTGAGCTTAGATAAGCTCAGCTGAGGAGTTGGGGAATTTGGGACAAGTCTGGTTTGCTTCAGTTTAACTCTCCAGGTTGCAGTTCCCAACTAAGCCATCAGGGGGATGTGTTGCTTCATGTCTGGTTCACTTTCTGTCTCCCCGACTGGGAGAAGCAGCACCGTCACCAAGTGTCGGTGTCTTGTTGCTTTCCTCCTGAACACAGCACCCTCTAACCCCAAACCCACGTGTGTGTGTGTCATGCTTTGTGATCCTTCCATCAATAGGTGCCTACGCTGCCCAGAGCCCTCATGATTTTAAACCTTAAGAGGGAAGAAGCCATAGATGAAGAAATGCAGAAGGAAATGGCAGAGCGGAGCCAGCACTATATCCTTGCTGGGGCCTTTACTTATCATAGAATCCCCACAGTGCAGAAGGAGGCCGTTCAGCACCAAGTCTGCACCAACCACAGTCCCATCCAGGACTCATCCCCGCATTCACCCCACCAATCTCCCTGACACTAAGGGACAATTTAGCACGGCCAATCCACCTAACCAACACATCTTTGGACTGTGGGAGGAAACCGGAGCACCCGGAGGAAACCCACGCAGACACGGGGAGAACGTGCAAACTCCACACAGACAGTGACCCGAGCCGGGAATCGAACCCAGGTCCCTGGAGCTGTGAGGCTCAAACAGTGCACAGACACAGAAATCAAATTACAGAATACTGATTAGAATGCAAATCTCTACAGCCAGCCAGGTCTTAAATGTACAGACAATGTGGGTTGTAGATGGTTGAGTTGAGTAAGAACATCCTGAGGTGCTCCATAGGTACTATTATTAACCAAAGTTTGATACAAAGCTACATAATGAGATCAGATGACCAAAAGCTTGGCCGAAGAGGTCAGTTTTAGGGAACGTTCTAAGGGAGGAGAGAAAATGGGAAAGGTTTCGGGAGAGGAATTTCAGAGTCTGGGGCTCGTGCCCGACAGCCTGGTCCCCAGTGGTGTTGTGAATAAAATTGGGGAGGGTCGGGACGCAGGAATTGGCATCTACAACCCACATTGTCTGTACCTTTAAGACCTGGCTGGCTGTAGAGATTTGCATTCTAATCAGTATTCTGTAACTTGATTTCTGTGTCTGTGCCCTGTTTGAGAACAGAGACCACTCCATCTGACGAAGGGGCAGCGCTCCGAAAGCTTATGATATTTGCTACCAAATAAACCTGTTGGACTTTAACCTGGTGTTGTGAGACTTCTTACTGTGCCCACCCCAGTCCAACGCCGGCATCTCCACATCTGTGAGGCAGCAGTGCTAACCACTGTGCCGCCGTGCCGCCCCACTTCAGAGAGTAACGTGTAAAGGGCAGAGGGGACAAGACTTCCTGAAGCATGTTCAGGAGAAATTTCTCTCCGGAAGTTTCCAGCCTGCACTGTTAGGTCAGGTTCTAGAGAGTGACATGGGCACTGCCAGGGTGCCAGGCTGGCACTGCCCAATGGGCACACCCCCCCCTGCCCCCGACTTCCCGGGGGGCCTCGATGGCCGCTGGTGGGGAAACCATACGTGATCCTCGCTGGAGAAAACCTTCCCCAGTGAGGCCATAGAAGCCGGTGAGCCTGGACGATCACATCCTGGGCTCGCTAATTCTATTTAAATGAGCATTTACATCATGACTTGTAAAATTCTAACAGGTCGAGACAGGGTAGATGCAGGGAGGATGTTCCCGATGGTGGGGGGAGTCCAGAACCAGGGGTCACAGTCTGAGGATTCAGGGTAGATCATTTAGGATGGAGATGAGGAGACATTTCTTCACCCAGAGAGTGGTGAGCCTGTGGAATTCATTACCACAGGAAGTAGTTGCGAAAAGCGAGAAATCGGGCACTAATCAGGTTTGTCGGTTCTCTCTCGATCTTACCAGCTCACCCCGCCCACTGGCTGTTGGGGCGCGATGGTAAGCTTGTCCCCACGGACTCTCAGACACACACACACACTCTCAGACACACACACACACAAACACACTCTCAGACACACACACAAACACACTCTCAGACACATACACACACACACGCACGCCTACACATACACACACTCTCAGACACATACACAAACACGCTCTCAGACACACACACACGCCTACACATACACACACTCTCAGACACACACAAACACTCTCAGACACACACATGCACACACACGCTCTCAGACACACCCACACACACTCTCAGACACACACACATGCACGCACACACACACACACACACACACACTCAGACACACACAAGCACACTCACGCTCTCAGACACACACACACACACGCCTACACACACACTCAGACACACACACACACGCCTACACACACACTCAGACACACACACACACACACACACACACCTACACACACACTCAGACACACACAAGCACACTCACGCTCTCAGACACACACACACACACACGCCTACACACACACTCAGACACACACACACACGCCTACACACACACTCAGACATACACACACATGCCTACACACACAGGCTCTCTGCACGCAGACCCTCACGTACAGGTTTTCGAACGTTCACATACTCTTGCTGTCTGTCCGCTTTAAGGGTTTCTGTGTTGCTTGAACTAACCCGGCTCCAACACCAGTTTGTATTGGGACCCAGACTGAAGGAAGGGAATCTTCCCACCGAGTCTTCCTCTGCTCCATCAACTTCCATCTTTCCTTTAATCCCTGTTTCCCTCTTCCAATGAAAGTCCCTGTTGACGGGACCATCCCGCACTCACTATCCCGAGTAGCCACTCTCCGTGCGTGATCTGACCCTGACTGTTGACGCATGTTCAGTGTTACAGTCAAGGCAGCTCTTGAATCGTCGAATGCTGCAACATGGGAAGAGGCCATTCGGCCCATTGTAGCTGTGATGGTTTTTTAAAAGATCGATCCAATTTGTTGCAGTTCCAGTGCCTCTGGCACTCTTCCAGCCCTGCACACCTTTCTGCCTCTGATCTATACTGGAGTCCCTTTTGAAAGTTATTATTGAATCTACTTCCACTGCCCTGTCAAGCAGCACATTCCAGATTAGAACTTGCGGAGTGAAATATATTCTCCTCATCACCCCCCTTTACGCTCTTTTCCTGATGATTTTATATCCGTGCTGTGTGGAGACTGACCAGCTTCAATATGGTGAACTCAGCACATTCACAGCCGGCCCTTCACCCGCCCATCCTGAAACCCCACCACAGACCCCACCTGGCCGGCCTCCCATCCCCCAGAAGCTGCAGCTCATCCGGACCTCTGCTGCCTGTGTCCAAACTCAAACCTGCCAACCCCTGTGCGGGGCGGCACGGTGGCACAGTGGTTAGCACTGCTGTCTCTCAGCGCCAGGGACCCGGGTTCGATTCCCGGCTTGGGTCACTGTCTGTGTGGAGTTTGCACGTTCTCCCCGTGTCTGCGTGGGTTTCCTCCGGGTGCTCCGGTTTCCTCCCACAGTCCGAAAGACGTGCTGGTTAGGGTGCAATGGCCATGCTAAATTCTCCCTCGGTGTACCCGAACAGGCGCTGGAGTGTAGCGAATAGGGGATTTTCACAGTAACTTCATTGCAGTGTTAATGTAAGCCTGCTTGTGTCACTAATAAATAAACTTTAAAAAAACGTAGAGTTAAAAGCGAATCGCATTGATCCTAACTGAGGACGATTGTTGTAAAAACCCGTTGAATTCACTAATATCCTTTGGGGAAGGAAATCTGCCTCATTACCTGGTCTGGCCTACATGTGACTCCAGAGCCACAGCAATGTGGTTGACTAATAACTGCCCTCAAGGGCGATTAGGGACAAACAACAAATGCTGCCCAGCCAGCAACGCCCACATTCCCTGAAAAGGAATCCAGAGGGAGAGAATTGAGAAACAGCGAAGCTACCGGGGGAGTATTCGATGCAAATAGTTTAGAGGAGTTTAAGGGGAAAGTAGAAGGTAGTAGAGGCTTACAGTGACGGATTTAGCTGGGAGAAGGATCAAGTGGAGCATAAACAACGACATGAACTGTTGGGCTGAATGGCCTTTTATTTGTGATATATTTGATGTAAATTCTTGTCTGATTCAGTGCAGTACTGAGCAGCGTGCAGTCTTACTGAGCAGCGTGCAGTCTTACTGGCACCCAGTAAATGATGTGGAGATGCCGGCGTTGGACTGGGTAAGCACAATAAGAGTTTTAACAACACCAGGTTAAAGTCCAACAGCTTTATTTGGTAGCAAATACCATAAGCTTTCGGAGCGCTGCCCCTTCGTCAGATGGAGTGGGAAGCTGCTCTCCACTCCACATTTCCACTCCAGCTGACGAAGGAGCAGCACTCCGAAAGCTAATGGTATTTGCTACCAAATAAACCTGTTGGACTTTAACCTGGTGTTGTTAAAACTCTTACTGTGTTCACCCAGTAAATGATCCAGTGTGTATTTTTGTGTGTGTGTCACCCACTGTCACCCTGCGTGTCTGTGCTTCTTAGCCTCTGTCCATTAGTTCATAAGATATAGGAGCAGAATTAGACCATTCGGCCCATCGAGTCCGCTCCGCCATTCGATCATGGCTGATATGTTCCTCATCCCCAATTTCCTGCCTTCTCCCCATAACCCTTCAACCCATTACCAATTAAAAATCTGTCTAACTCCTCCTTAAATTTACTCACTGTCCCAGCATCCACCGCACTTTGGGGGAGTGAATTCCACTGATTCACAACCCTTTGGGAGAAGTAGTTTCTCCTCCACTCTGTTTTAAATTTGCTGCCCCTTATCCTGAGACTATGACCTCTCGTCCTAGAATGCCCCACAAGAGGAAGCATCCGCTCCACGTCTACTTTATCCATATCTTTTATCATCTTGTATATCTCCATTTGATCTCGCCTCATTCTTCTAAATTCCGGAGAGTATGGGCCTAAACTGTTCAATCTCTCTTCATACGACAAACCCCTCATCTCTGGAATCAGTGACTCTGTCTACACTTCCCGCTGTCTCGGCAAAGCAGCCAGCATACTTAAGGACCCCACGCACCCCGGACATTCTCTCTTCCACCTTCTTCCATCGGGGGAAAAAGATACAAAAGTCTGAGGTTGCGTACCAACCGACTCAAGAACAGCTTCTTCCCTGCTGCTGTCAGACTTTTGAATGGACCGACCTTGCATTAAGTTGATCTTTCTCTACACCCTAGCTATGACTGTAACACTACATTCTGCACTCTCTCCTTTCCTTCTCTATGAACGGTATGTTTTGTCTGTATAGCGTGCGAGAAACAATACTTTTCACTGTGTGTTAATACATGTGACAATAATAAATCAAATCAAATCAGTCTAGTGAACCTCCTCTGAACTGCCTCCAATGCCACTGCATATTTCCTCTAATGTGGAGATGGACTTTAACCTGGTGTTGTTAAACTTCTTACTGTCTTTCCTCTAATACAGGACCAAAACTGTGTACAATACTCCAGGTGTGGCCTCGCCAATGCCTTGTATAGTTGCAGCAACACTTCCTTCCCTTTTATATTCTATTCCTTTAGCTCTAAATACCAACATTCCATTTGCTTTCTTTATTATCTCTGAATGTGTTGTCCTCGCTCAGTATCTGGAAGTGGGGATGTTGTACGGAGGATTGTGAAGTGGTGACTAGCTCAGCGTACCTGACCCAGAGCCCCAGTAATGTCAGCTTAATGCTGTGGAAATCTGTAAGTTAAACAGAGCTCACACAGACACGGGCTTTGTGAAGGGCTCTCGGGAGCGGGCCGCCTATTAAACAGTAACAGATTGAAACCCGTTGCCAAACAGCGAACACAGCAGTCGGATGGCAACAGTCTTCCATTGTTGGACCTTGTGTGCGGGTGCGGAGAGGATAAAAAAAAAAAAAGTTTGAGTCACTCGTCCTTAAGCGGCTGCTGGAGGTCCACCTGTCGAGACGGACAAACTGACCCGCGCTCGGAACCAAGGACACGGGAGGAGGGGGGGGGGAGGCTGAGCCCAAACTCAAACAGAGCCTCTGGCATCTCGTGGCTTTAGACTGATGTCTCACAGCCACTCACCCAGAACGTTGGGCCAGGTGGAGTGTAAATGTACAAAACATCTGTCAGGAGGTCGGAATTGAGAAGCAGGATTGAGTAGTTTAAAACTGGAAATTAAAAATGAGAGTAGTACGACCCATGCTTTTACATGTTTAAAATGTACTATTTATTTCCATTACAGTGCTGATTCGGAGCCTGGTTTCCCCATTCAATTAGCTAATGACTGATCTGTATCTGCCAAGTATAATCATCAATGCTCCAAACCACCAATAATCCAGCAGTCTCGCTCCTTCAAAATTTTCCATTGACCCCCCCCCCCCCCGCAGCTTCACTGGTATTTGGGGGAGGGGGTTCCACATTTCCACACCTCATTGTGTAAAGAAGTGCGGCACGGGTAGCACAATGCTTAGCACTGCTGCCTCACAGCGCCAGGGACTCGGGTTCGATTCCCGGCTCGGGTCACTGTCTGTGTGGAGTTTGCACGTTCTCCCCGTGTCTGCGTGAGTTTCCTCCGGGTGCTCCGGTTTCCTCCCACAGTCCGAACATGTGCAGGTTAGGTACATCATGCTAAATTGCCCCTTAATGTCAGGACTAGCTAGGGTAAACGCAAGTTGCTGTGGAATAGGCCCTGGGTGGGATTGTGATCAGTGCAGACTCAATGGGCCAAATGGCCTCCTTCTGCTCTGTAGAATTCTATGATTCTGAAGACCAAAAAGACAGAAGAAATTGCATTTCAATCCCACTTTTCTCGACCTCAGGCTGTGCTTCACTTGAGCAGGGGAGGTGATGTTGTGGTAATGTCTCTGGACCAATATTCCAAAAGCTCAGGCTATCGCCGTAGGGGCAAATCTGGCAGCTGGTAAAATTTAAATTCAATTAATAAATCTGGAATATAAAGCTAGTCTCCGTAACGGTGACCATGAAATTGATTGTTGTAAAAACCCATCTGGGTCACTAATGTCCTTCAGGGAAAGAAATCTACCGTCCTTACCCGGTCTGGCCTACATGTGACTAGAGCCACAGCAATGTGGTCGACTCTGAAATGGCCAGGTGAGACACTCAGTTAAAGGGGCAATTAGAGATGAATAATAATCATTGAATCCCTATAGTGCAGAAGGAGGCCATTCGGCCCGAGTCCATACTGTTCACAATCCCACCCAGGCCCTATTCCCGTAATAGCACACATTTACTCTGCTAATCCCCCACATACTGGGCTCAATTTAGCACGGCCAATCAACCTAACCCGCACATCTTTGGACTGTGGGACGAAACCGGAGCACCCGGAGGAAACCCACGCAGACACTGGGAGAACGTTGAGAGGTCTGGATAGGGTAGACTCTCAGAGGCTATTTCCAAGGGCTGAAATGGTTGCTACCAGAGGACACAGGTTTAAGGTGCTGGGGGGTAGGTACAGAGGAGATGGTAGGGGTAAGTTTTTCACTCAGAGGGTGGTGGGTGAGTGGAATCGGCTGACGTCGGTGGTGGTGGAGGCAAACTCGTTGGGGTCTTTTAAGAGACTTCTGGATGAGTACATGGGACTTAATGGGATTGAGGGCTATAGATAGGCCTAGAGGTAGGGATATGATCAGCGCAACTTGTGGGCCGAAGGGCCTGTTTGTGCTGTGGCTTTCTATGTTCTATGTTCTAACGTGCAGACTCCGCACAGACAGTGACCTGAGGCTGGACTTGAACCTGGGTCCCTGGCGCTGTGAGGCAGCAGCACTAACCCACTGTGCCACCGTGCTGCGCAGGCCCAGCCAACGGCACCCACACCCCATGAAATAATGAAAAGAAAACAGCTAACTATTTTCGGAATGTGTCCACTGTTGTGATGTAAAAATGCAGCAGCCAGTCTGTGCACAGCAAGATCCCAGAAACAGCATTGTCCAGTGGAATCAGCTGGGAGGTAAATATTGTCCAGGACATCAGGGAGAACTCCCTCCTGTCCTTGGAAATAGTGGGATCTTCATCCACCAGAGAAGTTAAAAGGGGCTTTAGCTGAATGACCTCTCTGGAAGACAGCACCCCCAACCATGCAGCAGTCCCTCAGTATGGCACTGGGAGTGTCAGCTCAGATTTTGTGCTCAGCTCTCTGGAGTGGGACTGCTAACCGCTGTGGGATGGCCTCATCATTTAGTATTTTGGAATGCTATTTTCCTGCCATCGAGAATGGGGTTCCCCCAACCCTTCCCCGTTGCGCCAACCACCAAATATCAGCAGGACTATAAACCGTGTGTGGGTGTTGTAGCTAATCTTCCATTGGTCCTATCCTCCCCTTGCTACATGGCGCACCATTCCATTCCATTCGCCAATTAGGCACAGGTCCCTCTTGCTAGAAGCTGCCTGTCCCGCAGCACGACCTCTTGCATACTCGCCCTGCCGCACTCGCTGGAGATAAAGAATCCGCAAGGCCTTTCCAGATCCCGGCTGATCTTGGACAGCGAGTGTGACGGGGAGCAGGGTCAGGAGGAGTCGGAGCTAGTGGGAACCTGCGCTTCATCTCCGAGGGGTGGAAGTTATGTTCCAGCAGCACAGATCCCTGACTGGGCAACATCTGGAATCAATGGGACATTCTTGGGTTGGCAAGTTGTAACAAGTGGAGTGTCACATGGTCACATTCCTGGGCCTCAATTATTTACATCTTATCTGGATAGACGGGGAATAGAGAGATATAAGCGGTTGGTCTAGATAGGACAATGTGATTGGGGCAGGCTGGGAGGGCCGAAGGGACGGTTCCTGGGCTGTGCTGTACTTTTTCCTTTAACTGAGTTCATTCCTGGGCACCTCACCTCAGGAAGGAAGTCTTTGATGGGGTGCAGTGTAGATTCACCAGAATGATACCTGGGATTAAGGGGTTAACCCTGGAAGCCCCAGTATCATTCTGCCCAATTGATGCATGTCCTTGTAGTGTTCAGGTTGTTACAATAGGATACGCCAGATGTATGGAGGGACGTTTTAAATCTTTCTGGGGATCTTTGACTCAAGTAGCTGCCTCCATGTAACAGTATCACTTAACACCACAGAATCCACAGCAGAGGCCAGATGGGTTCCATCTGTTTTTGGTTTGGGACAAGTTATATCCATCACAGGTAACCGGCCACCTCAGCCGGTCTGACATTGCTGTGAATGACTGGGGTATGACACTCCCATGTACAATATAATTCGCTCCGACACTCCCACTATACCATTTAATGTGTAATGCTCCCTCTGTGATACCTGAACTCCTCCAGTTCCGGCCTCTTGTGCACCCACCGATTGCCATCGCTGCATCATTGGCGACCGTGCCTCCAGCTGCCTGAACCCTAAGCTCTGGGATTCCCTCCCTAACCCTCTCTGCCCCTTCTCTCACTTTAAAATACTCCTTAAGTCCGACCTCTTTGACCAGGCTTTGGGTACCTGTGCTAACGTCTCCTTTTGTCAATCCTGTCCAATTGCTCTGTCGTGCGGCACCTTTGGGGTGGTTCATTACACTAAAGGTGCAACACAGATACAGATTGGTTTTCAAAATACGTGGGATTTGGAGGGGATAAAAAGAGAGAGAGTTTCCAGTAGCTTAAGATGACCAGAGGACACGGATTTAGGATGATAGGTAAAAGAACCAGAGCCATTCGGCCCATCAAGTCTGCACCGACCACAATCCTACCCCAGCCCCATTCCTGTAACCCCACGTATTACCTGCTCATCCCCTGACACTTAGGGGGAATTTAGCACGGCCAGTCAACTTAACCCGCACATCTTTGGAGTGTGGGAGGAAACCGGAGCACCCGGAGGAAGCCCACGCAGACACGGGGAGAACGTGCAGACTCCACACACACAATGACCCGAGGCCGGAATTGAACCCGGGTGCCTGACGCTGTGAGGCAGCAGTGCTAAACCACTGTGCCACCGTGCCGCCCTTTGCACAGTGTGTTATTAGGATCTGGGATGCACTCTGAATAAAGGTGGTGGTAGCAGATTTACTCAATAACTTTCAAAAAGGAACTGGGTGAATACTCGAGGGGGGAAAATTAGCCGGGCCATGAGGAAAAGAGTCGGAGCGATGGGACCAATTGGATGTTACTTTCAGCGAGCTAGCAGAGGCAGAATGGACCGAAAGTACCATTCAGTGGTGGGATCTGTAGTCAGATTCTCTATGTTCTGAGTCCAGTATCAGGGACATTTCCATTAGGTGATGGTGGGGGAGGGTAATTTAGCTGTGCGTGAGTTGCTGTACTGACCTTGCTGCATGGCCTCTCCTGCAGGTTGCTGTCTGCTGGTATCCCTACCTCGTATCGGCACAAGTTGGGTTGGACCCCACTGATGGTCGCAGCTATGAACAAGAACCACAGGTAGGTGCTTCCGTCCACTAAGAACAAGATACTCGACTTCTCCTCCATTGTGAGTAACTTACTGCAACCTCTGGGTTCGGGCCATGGGCCCTGAGCGGGGTTCCGGGGATAGGGCAGGGGTGTGGGCTTGGGTGGGATGCTCTTCCAGAGAGTCGGTGCAGAATGGCCTCTTTCTGCACTGTGGGGATTCTGTGGTATAAAGTTTAGCTCCCTGTCCCATTAACCTGCAGACACCTCACAATGCTTTTAATGGCTGCTCTCAATGTTTAGACCCATGGTTTCACATTTACCTTCAGTTTGCACCTGTGTGCTCCACCTCACCTCCACTTCTCTGTCCTTACGGGTGGGGATGGGGGTTGGGAAAGAGGGGGGGGGAATGGGATTGGTGATGGTGGGGGGTGGGAATGGTGAGATGGGAGTTTTGGGGGTGGAGATGAGGGGTTCGAGGGGTGCAGATGGGGGGCATGGGGTGTTCAAGGGGAGTTTAAAGTTTTAAAATTTATTTATCAGTGTCACCAGTAGACTTACATTAACACTGCAATGAAGTTACTGTGAAAACCCCCTAGTTGTCACACTCCGGCGCCTGTTCGGGTTACACTGAGGGAGAATTTAGCACGGCCAATCCACGTAACCAGCACGTCTTTCAGAGTGTGGGAGGAAACCGGAGCACCCGGAGGAAACCCACGCAGACACGGGGAGAATGTACAAATTCTGCACAGACAGTGACCCAAGCCAGGAATCGAACCCGGGTCCCTGGCGCTGTGAGGTAGCAGTGCTAACCACTGTGCCGCCAGCGAGGTGGGGAGGGGGAGGTGGGGATGGGGGGGGGGGTGGGGGTAGGGATGTGGGGGTTTGGGGGAGGGAGTGGGGGACGGGGTTGGCGGGAATTGTGTGACTGTTTCCACTTTGATATAAAATGTCAAATTGTGAGGCTCTGGGAAACTGGCTTTCCGGTCTGACTGACCCCGGAGACGGGAGAATCCTGAACCAGCCCCCTCCAGTTCATAAAGCAAAGACTTGGATGGTTCAGGAGATCAGCAGTAGATCAGGAGACTAAAGAAGCAGTGTCCCCTCTCGACTGACAAAGTTCAAGCACGTGCACTGAGCTGCTGTGTGCTGGCAATGTCTGCTCCTCTTCTCTCTTATTTAATTTAGTTTTTGATGTTCTTCGGTTGCTGTCTCCTCAGACTCTGTGTGTGTGTGTGGAAGCTCTTTGCTTCCACAGAAAATCAGCCTTTGATGGCTCCTGTGAAAAAGCTTAGCAGACGAGGGTGTTTGGCAGAGTGGGGGGGTCGGGGGGGTGCGGGGGGGGGGGGGGGGGGGACACACTGGTGGTGGTTATGGGCCACACACTGGGCTGAGGGGACACATCCCGCTTCATGTTGCTTTGAAGTCCAGGCGAGTCTGTTTGCGATTCAAGAGAGCGAGAGAGAGAGTTGGACAGAGCAAGAGAAAAGTCTGGAGGCTGAGAGGATAAGAAAACAGCCTTTGGTCTTTTTCTTTCTTTCCGAAAGGAGAGAGCGAGAGCGGGGGCACAATGAGCAGCAGTGAAGTGTGACTGTTGTCCTTTCTTGCAGCTGGCTGTTGGAATTTAGCAGATTCGGAGCTGAAGGACTGAGTGGGAGATCCTGAATTTGATCCCGGATTTCCCCCAGTTGTCCATCTCCCGGATTTTCCCCCGGTCTCCCGGATTTCCCCCCGGTCGCCCGTCTCCCGGATTTCTCCCCGGTCGCCCGTCTCCCGGATTTCTCCCCGGTCTCCCGGATTTCCCCCCAGTTGCCCGGATTTTCCCCCGGTCTCCCGGATTTCCCCCCAGTTGCCCGGATTTTCCCCCGGCCGCCCGTCTCCCGGATTTTCCCCCGGTCTCCCGGATTTTCCCCCGGTCGCCCGGATTTTTCCCCGGCTGCCCATTCCCAGTTTCTGCAGTAACCCCTTTGACAAATACATTGGTTTTATTTTCAAACTTGAATGAGAAACAGGTGGGCAAAGAAAACAAGTTGTGTTTGAGTTTTTGAGTTTGGAAATCGGAAATAGACTCTGGAAAATGGTGAAAATGGGCAGCAAGTATTTGGTGAAGACGAGGCGGGGAGTGTATAAGGTGTGGCACTATATTGTTGGGTAATTGATGTCTTTAAGTGAGAATGTCTACAGGTTTCATTCCCTGTCGTGGTCTCGATTCTCGGTTAACAACACAGGAAATTAACGTTTGGTGATTTGCGAGTTTCAATTTGCTGTCAAATAAAATGCTGGGTTTGGGTTAAAGTGACAGTGAAACTGTCATTCAGTAAAACACCCACTGATTCTCTAATGTCCCTTTAAGGAACAAAACCTATGGTCCTCATCACTGGGATATGGGCCAAACGCGGGCAATTGGGACTAGCTTCGGGATTTTAAAAAAAGGGCGGCATGGACAAGTTGGGCCAAAGGGCCTGTTTCCATGCTGTAAACCTCTATGACTCTATCTATGAATGCCAAATCTGACCTACATGTGACTCCAGTCCCCAAGTCAACAGTGTGGACTTTTAATGGCCCTCTGCAATGGCTGCTCAGTCATATCAAGCCAGCAGTTCCCAAACTCGGGAATCTCCTCAAGCCCCACAACACTCGGAAATATCTCCACACAAAGAACAATACAGCACAGGAACAGGTCCTTCGGCCCTCCAAGCCCGTGCTGCTCCCTGGTCCAAACTAGACCATTCTTTTGTATCCCCCCATTCCCACTCGGTTCATATGGCTATCTAGATAACTCCTCTAATCCCAGCCTCTTGAACATCCTCTATATTAATGGCACCACCATCGGTCCCGCTCCAAGCTCCACGCTAAACTTCTCTGTTTCCTCCTCTGAGATGCTGCTTAGCCTCGCAGTTTGACAAGCCTTTGACCGTGTATTTGAATATCTCCTTCTGTCAAATCATGGTTTAGAAAACTCCTGATTTATTTATTTCTTCTATCACAGGATGTGGGTGTCGGTGGCTGGGGCAGCATCTGTTACCCATCCCTAATTGCCCCTTGAGTGTCTCACTCGGCCATTTCACAGGGCCAGTTAAGACTCAACCATATTGCTGTGGCTCTGCAGTCACATGTAGGCCAGACCGGGTAAGGAAGGCAGATTTCCTTCCCCAAAGGACATGAGTGACCCAGATGGGTTTTTCCGACAATCGATGATAGTTGTCATGGTCACCGTTACTGAGACCAGCTTTATATTCCAGATTTTTCAATTGAATTTAAATTCCACCAGCTGCCGTGGTGGGATTTGAACCTGTGTCACCGGAATATTACCGTGGGCCTCTGGATTACCCAAACCAGCCTCCCATCCACTGACTCTGTCTACACTTCCCGCTGCCTCGGCAAAGCAGCCTCCCATCCACTGACTCTGTCTACACTTCCCGCTGCCTCGGCAAAGCAGCCTTCCATCCACTGACTCTGTCTACACTTCCCGCTGCCTCGGCAAAGCAGCCTCCCATCCACTGACTGTCTACACTTCCCGCTGCCTCGGCAAAGCAGCCTTCCATCCACTGACTCTGTCTACACTTCCCGCTGCCTCGGCAAAGCAGCCTCCCATCCACTGACTCTGTCTACACTTCCCACTGCCTCGGCAAAGCAGCCTTCCATCCACTGACTCTGTCTACACTTCCCGCTGCCTCGGCAAAGCAGCCTCCCATCCACTGACTCTGTCTACACTTCCCGCTGCCTCGGCAAAGCAGCCTTCCATCCACTGACTCTGTCTACACTTCCCGCTGCCTCGGCAAACCAGCCTCCCATCCACTGACTGTCTACACTTCCCGCTGCCTCGGCAAAGCAGCCTTCCATCCACTGACTCTGTCTACACTTCCCGCTGCCTCGGCAAACCAGCCTCCCATCCATTGACTCTGTCTACACTTCCCGCTGCCTCGGCAAAGCAGCCAGCATAATCAAGGACACCACACACCCCGGACATTCTCTCTTCCACCTTCTTCCTTTGGGAAAAAGATACAAAAGTCTGAGGTCACAAACCAACCGACTCAAGAGCAGCTTCTTCCCTGCTGCTGTCAGACTTTTGAATGGACTTACCTTGCATTAAGTTGATCTTTCTCTACACCCTAGCTATGACTGTAGCACTACATTCTGCACTCTCTCCTTTCCTTCTCTATGAATGGTATGCTTTGTATACTGCGCAAGAAACAATACTTTTCCCTATGTTAATACACGTGACAATAATAAATCAAATCAAATGGATTACAAAACCAGTGACATCATCTTGACCGTCTCCCCCAAGAAGGGAGAAGCATCTTGGGATGTTTAATTCCATTTGAGGTGCTATATAAATGCAGGTTCTTGTTCTTCAAGTTGAAGAGCTGTCACTGCCTTGTCAGACAACTTGGAATGGAGAACAGATGACAGCCCTGCCAGCAACAGCCACGTGCTGAGAATGAATGGTTTGAATCTCTCATTTACAACACAGTGCCGTCCGAGATATATCCATTTCCCCTCACATTCTGTCTCTTGATTTCCGTTTTGTCTCGGTTCGGCTGAACCCAGTGTAATTCCTACTCTCGGAGCAGCAAAGCTGTGATTCAAGTCCAACTCGAGGAACTTGAACTTGTAATCCAGATTAACCCTCCCAGTACAGTACTGAGGGAGTGCTGCACTGTCAGAGGCCCCGTCTTTCATCTACGGTGGGTGTAAAAAGAAAGATTCAAAGAAAGAACTGGGAATCCCCCCTGGAGGCTGAACCGATGTTTATCAATGTCATCGAGAAAGCCAGCTGGTCCAGATCATTACCCCACTCCTGTTTGCGGGAGCTTGCTGTGCACAAATTATCTTCCAAGTTTCCTGCTTTGCAACAGAAACTCTCCTTCAAAAGCATGTCTGTAAAGCCCTTTCGGATGTGCCGAGGTTGTGATGGGCGCTATAGCAATGCAGGTCTTTCTTTCTTGTGAAAGTCTTGCCAGACCCTGATTCAGCTGCACCAGCCACTCGTGATCCTTTTCAGCAGATGTTTATTTGATGTTGGGCTCTTGTTCCTGATCCAGGCCATTGCTGGCGGTTTTGATGTGATGCCTCGGATGTTTACCTAGCTGTCCAGCGGGCCCCGCTGCTCAGGGGAAAGCCACGTCCATGTTTAATTGACCCATCGCACGTTCTGTTTCCCAGCGGCCCGGCCTTTGTGTGTGTGTCCAAGGAGCCTCTCGGGGATCAGTAATCGCCCCGGTTCACCACACACGACCACCCCATTTACTGCTGTTATTTTCAGAACTCGGTAAGACCCACCCCGCTCCTGCACCCCCCACCCTCGCTCCAAGTTCCCTGTTAGTTGTTGGCGAGCCTGGTTTCAAATCCCATTCCCAAGTTTAACACTCTGAAAGGCTGACAGCCTCAACTTTTGCCGGAACAATCTGTATTCTACTGGCTCTCTGTGCTCCCTCTGACCCTATCTGTGTCTGATTCTCATTCCTTCTCACATTTTCCTCTCTCTCTGTCTCTCTATCTCTGGTTCTCTCTCTCTCTCTCCCCATCTCTTTCTCCTACTGTCTCTCTCTCTCTTTCTCCCCCCGCCTCACTCTCTCCCGTTTCTCTCTCTCTCTTTAGCCGTCTCTGTCTCTCTTTCCTCTGCCTCTCTCTATTTCCCCCATCTCTCTCTCTCTCTATTTCCCCCATCTCTCTCTCTCTCCCTTTCTCTGTCTCTCTCTTTCCCCCGTCCCCCTCTCTCTTTCCTCTGTCTCTCTCTCTCTCTCTCTCTTTCCCCCATCTCTCTCTCTTTCCCTCCACCTCTCTCTCCCCTGTCTCTCTCTCTCTCTCTCTCTCCCCCCATATCTCTCTTTCTCCCTCTTCGCCACATCCCTCTATCTCTCAGAGAATTTCGTAAGAAGTTTAACAACACCAGGTTAAAGTCCAACAGGTTTATTTGGTAGCAAAAGCCACTAGCTTTCGGAGCGCTGCTCCTTCGTCAGGTGAGTGGGGCCTGACGAAGGAGCAGCGCTTCCGGAGATTGACTTGTGGAAATGCTTAGGGCCACAGGCCCTACTGCCACGTACCTTAACTGGTGCTCATTTCTGTTCAAGCTTTCGGAGCGCTGCTCCTTCGTCAGGTGAGTGGGGCCTGACGAAGGAGCAGCGCTCCGAAAGCTAGTGGCTTTTGCTACCAAATAAACCTGTTGGACTTTAACCTGGTGTTGTTAAACTTCTTACTGTGTTTACCCCAGTCCAACGCCGGCATCTCCACATCATCTCAAAGAATTTCTCAGAGGGTTGTCAGTCTGTGAAATTCTCACACACACACACACACACACACACACACACACACACACACACACACACACACACACACACACACACACACACACACACACACACATTGAGGACAGTTAAGAGGCATTGCTGTGGCTCTGGAGTCACATGTAGGCCCAGACCAGTAAGATATCTGATTTCCTTCCCGAAAGGACATTAGTGAACCAGATGGGTTTTTACAACAATCAATAATGTTTTTTTAAAAATTGAATTCAAATTTCACCATCTGCCGTGGCGGGATTCGAACCCGGGTCTCCAGATTCCTAGCCCAGTAACCATACCACATCGCCACCACCTCCCCTATTCGTGCTCCTGTTTCCTATGGTCTTATGTTGACACGAGTTCTGGATTTTCACATGACAATTTGAGCATTTGAACTCAGTTTCAGAAATTATGGAAATAAAGACGCAGTCTCGCTAGAACATGTCAGATTGTCGTGAAAAACCGACTTATGGAAGAAAGCCCACCCTCCTTACCTAATCCTGTGACTCCAATCCCACATCACATTCCGGAGATTGACTTGTGGAAATGCTTAGGGCCACAGGCCCTACTGCCACGTACCTTAACTGGTGCTCATTTCTGTTCATCCATCACCCCTCGATTCACTGACCCACAACAGACCCTACTCTGGCACACCTCAATTTAAAAACCCCCATCCATGTTTTCAGATCCCTCCATGACCTTGCCCTTCCCTCTCTCTCTCCCTCCCTAATCTGCCCTACCCCTACAACCCTCTGCGTTCCTCCAAATCTGGCCGCTTGAGCATTGGTGATTTTTATGGTTCTGCCATCCTTCATCAGGTGAGTCCTGAGCCGGTTCCCCGAAGCACTCGCCTGATGAAGGAGCAGCGCTCCGAAAGCTCGTGATTCCAAATAAACCTGTTGGACTTTAACCTGGTGGTGTGAGACTTCTTACTGTCTCCTCCTGGAGACACCTACCTCTTTAGTCATATCCTCAAATTTGCTTCTGTGACTTAGTGCCACGGTTTGATACTCTGGGTGTGAAAGGTGCTACATAAATGCGTGTTGTTGCTGACCAATGCCTGTTTGTTTTATTCTCAGTGTGGTGAAGGTCCTCTTAGCAGCTGGTGCAGACCCCAACCTCGGAGATGGGTTCAGCAATGTGTATGAGATGTCAAGGGAGAAGCGCATCCACTCTCTAGAAGGTATACACTTGGTCCTCATTACTCTCCACTACGTAACAAAGTCAGACTGCTAGTATCCTAAAATGTACCAAATCCTGTTCCCCTATCACCAACTTACTCGCTGATCTACATTGTCTCCCAGCCTGGGAGCGCCTTGATTTTAAAATTCTCATCCTTGCTTTCAAATCTCTCCATGGTCTGTCTCTGCAACCTCCTCCAGCCATACAACCCTCCCAGATCTCTGCACTCCTCTAATTCTAGCCTCTCAACCATCCCCGATTTTAATCGCTTCACCATTGGTGGCCTGTCTACAACCACCAAAGTCCAAGCCAGCACAGTGGCACAGCGGTTAACACTGCAGCCTCACAGTGCCAGGGATCCGGGTTCAACTCTGGGCTCGGGTCACTGTCTGTGTGGAGTTTGCACGTTCTCCCCGTGTCTGCGTGGGTTTCCTCCGGGTGCTCCGGTTTCCTTCTACAGTCCAAAGATGTGCAAGTTAGGTTAATTGGCCATGTTGAATTGCCCCTTAACATCAGGGGATTACAAAGAACAAAAGAACAAAGAAAGTTTCAGCACAGGAACAGGCCCATCGGCCCTCCAAGCCTGCACCGACCATACTGCCCGTCTGAACTAAAACTCCCTACCCTTCCGGGGACCATATCCCTCTATTCCATCCTATTCATGTATTTGTCAAGACGCCCCTTAAAAGTCACTACCGTATCTGCTTCCACTACCTCCCCTGGCAACGGGTTCCAGGCACCCACCACTCTCTGTGTAAAAAATCTGCCTCGTACATCTCCTTTAAACCTTGCCCCTCGCACCTTAAACCTGTGCCCCCTAGTAATTGACTCTTCCATCCTGGGAAAAAGCTTCTGACTATCCACTTTGTCCATGCCTCTCATAATCTTGTAGACTTCTATCAGGTCGCCCCTCAATCTCCATCGTTCCAGTGAGAACAAACCAAGTTTCTCCAACCTCTCCGCATAGCTAATGCCCTCCATACCAGGGAACATCCTGGTAAATCTTTTCTGTACCCTCTCCAAAGCCTCCATATCCTTCTGCTAGTGAGGCGACCAGAATTGAACACTATATTCCAAGTGCGGCCTAACTAAGGTTCTATAAAGCTGCAACATGACTTGCCAATTTTTAAACTCAATGCCCTGGCCGATGAAAGCAAGCATGCCGTATGCCTTCTTGACTACCTTCTCCACCTGCATTGCCACTTTCCCTTTGCCTATCAATATTCTTAAGGGTTCTCCCATTTACTGTATATTTCCTATCTGTATTTGACCTTCCAAAATGCATTACCTCACGGTTGTCCGGAGTAAACTCCATCTGCCATCTCTCCGCCCAAGTCTCCAACTGATCTATATCCTGCTGTATCCACTGATGGTCCTCATCGCTATCCGCAAATCCACTTTGTGTCGTCTGCAAACTTTCTAATCAAACCAGGGTACATCATTAGTAGGGTAAATATGTGGGGTTAGGGGGATAGGGCCTGGGTGGGATTGTGATCAGTACAGACTCGATAGGCCGAATGGCCTCCTTCTGCACTGTAGGGATTCTAAGCCCTCAGTGCCAAGCTTCTTTAACCTCTCCCCATCTCCCCTTTAAGACCCTCCTTAAAACCCACCTCTTTGACCCAGCTTTTAGTCACTGGTTCTAATATCTCCTTATGTGGCTCTGTCAAATTATATTGAAGGCACTACATCAATGCAAATTTTTATTGTTTCTTGTTCCGAGATTTCAAAACAGTCAGAAAAACATCCTATGTTTGTTTCAGCTGCTGGATGCTGAGAAGTGTGGGATTCCCTCCACTGCTGTGATGATGTTGAGTGTTAGCTTAAATGTGTCAGTCACCTCTCAGTGACACCTGCTTCAGACCCATCCCACAGGCTTGAGAACTAAGTCCAGCTCAGTACTGAGGGAGTGCTGCGCCGTCACAAAATTGTTACAGTGCATACGGGGGCCATTCGGCCTATCATATCTGTGCCAGCTCTCCCAATGAGCAGTTCACCCAGTGCCTTTCCTCCGCCTTCTCCCCGCAGAATTGCCTCGGTGTATTTTGTCCACAAAAAGCAGGACAAATCTAATCCAGCCAGTTACCACCCAATCAGCCTACTCTCCATCATCTCCAATGTGATGAAAGGTGTCTACAGTTTGGAATGATGAGGGGGGCACCTTGACCTGAACAGGCGCCGGAGTGTGGCGACTAGGGGAATTTCGCAGTAACTTCATCGCAGTGTTAACGTAAGCCTTACTTTAAATTCTAACAGGACTAGACAACGTAGATGCAGGAAGGATGTTCCCGATGGCGGGTTTGTCCAGGAGTCACAGCCTGAGGATACGGGCTTAATGTTTTAGAATCATGGAATAGAATCCCAACAGTGCAGAAGGTGGCCATTTGGTCCATCGAGTCTGCAAAGACTCTCTGACAGCATCTGATCCAGGCCCTCTCCCCCATCCTATCCCCATAACCCCACATATTTACCCCACCAATCCCCCTAACCTGTGCATCTTGGGACACTAAGGGGCATTTAGACAATCCGCCTAGCCCGCACATCTTTGGACCGTGGGAAGAAACCGGAGCACCCGGAGGAAACCCACGCAGACATGGGGAGGACGTGCAAACTCCACACAGACAGTGACCCAAGGCCAGAATTGAACCCGGATCCCTGGCGCTGTCAGGAAGCAGTGCTAGCCACTGTGCCATCATGCCGCCCCCTTGGGACTATAAGGAGGAGGAATTTCTTCACCCAGAGAGTGGTGAGCCTGTGGAATTCACTACCACAGAAAGCAGTTGAGGCCAAAACATTGTACATTTTTAAAAAGGAGTTAGATAAAACTTTTCGGGTTAAAGGGATCAAAGGATATGGGTGGAAGGCGGGAACAGCCTACTGAGTTGGAAGATCAGCCATGATCATAATGGGTGGTGGGTCAGGCTCGAAGGGCCGAATGGCATATCACAGAGTAATGTCTTTTTGAGCTGAAGGATGACAATAAGATGCCTCACTGCAGGAAATTCTTTTTATTCATTGGTGGGACATGGGCGTCGCTGGGCCAGCATTTACTGCCCATCCCTAGTTGCCCCTTGAACTGAGTGTCTCGCTTGGCCATTTCAGAGGGCAGTTGAGAGTCAACCACATTGCTGTGGCTCTGGAGTCGCATGTAGGCCAGACCGGGTAAGGACGGCAGATTTCCTCCGTGAAGACATTCGGAGCCATTGTGTTTCCCAGTGGAGGAGGGATGCCACAACACTGGGAGTTCCGGGAAAACCAATTAAGATGGCCCTGTCTTCCCTCAGTACCCACTGGGCATTGCCAGTGATCGGGAGTTCTGGGTGATTTAGCTATCCCATCCAAACCAACCATAGTCCTGCTAAACCCAAATCTATGACTGTAACTGTTGCATCTAATTGAGATGAGCTACCCCAGCACAGACTGGAAGTAACTGACAGGAGACTGTAGTCTCCACACTAATCGCTCATCCGAAAACAAATGCCAAATAACCAGATTAACGGTGACTCTCCTTTGTGGGATCCTGCCATGCGCAAAATGGCTGCCAAATTTTCCAGCTTGGCACCTCCAAGTTCCTTATTCCAAAGTGATGGATGTGATGAGGCTCGGTACAAAACGATGGAGCAAAGGAGGGGCTGTTTGTTCCTGTGGGAGTCTTTCATTCGAGTGGAAGCTCATCCCAGTTTCTGTTCTTTTTTTAAAAAAAAAAAGCTGGTTTCAAATCCAATAACTTTAAGCCACCTGAAAGCCATCATTTCTTTTCCCACATCTGCTTTCAATAAGCAAATGAAATCTGAGAAGAGTTATTTTATTTGTGTTTACCATTGTATTATTTATTTCTGTCTCCTCCACTGCCTGCTCTCTCGATCTCCATCTATCCATCTCCCGCTCTCTTTCACTGCTTTTGTTTTGTGTTTTAATGTACAAATGTTACGGAAATATTACCAGCATCTGTTTCAGTGCCTGCAGAGACAAAGAGGTGAAATTTTCCAGCCAGCCCCGGTGATGGATAGTGCAGCAGTCTTTGGCTGACACTTTATTGAGTTTTCTGTAGTTATCTCATGCACAGACATTTTTTACAAATGATGACTGCTCTGTCACGTCGAACCATGGGGGAAAACAACAATAACGGCTTAATCTTTTTATAGCGGAGGTTGCTAGTATCTGATATTCATCTTCCGTGGCAACTGCTGTTCGTTACACTTTCCACATCTGAAATAAAAGGGGTCTCCACCCGGCAAATGATTTTTAAAAAAAACATACAGACATATTGGCGCACGCACACCCACACGCACGCACACACACAGTCCCACTCACCACCTCAGCACACCCACGTGCGGGCGCAGATCAAACCTGTATTTTGCAGCTGCGGTGTCCGGCTGTCTGTTTCCGGGTGTTATTTCTCTCAATGAAAAGCTTAAAGGCAAAAACACAAAGACCGGAACCCTTGGCCTATGTGGAAAGGTGGTCCAGCGAAACCTTGGGAAGGTTGCACCACCTCTCTCCGCGCTCTTCCCCCAAAGCCGAAACAAGGGGCGGCACGGTGGCACAGTGGTCAGCACTGCTGCCTCACAGCGCCAGGGACCCGGGTTCGATTCCCGGCTTGGGTCACTGTCTGTGTGGAGTTTGCACGTTCTCCCCGTGTCTGTGTGGGTTTCCTCCGAGTGCTCCAGTTTCCTCCCACTGTCCAAAGATGTGCGGGTCAGGTGAATGCCCCTTAGTGTCAGGGGGACTAGCTAGGGTAAATACATGAGGTTATGGGGATAGGGCCTGGGTGGGATTGTGGTCAGTGCAGATTTGATGGGCCAAATGGCCTCCTTCTGCACGATAGGATTCTATGATCCTATGAAAAATGCCCTCCTTTTTGATACCTCCAGTGCAGAAGGAGGCCATACAGCCCATCGAGTCTGCACCAACAACGATTCCACTCCGGCCCTATCCCCACATGGGCTTTGACCAAGGGTCATCTGGACTCGAAACGTCAGCTCTTTTCTCTCCTTACAGATGCTACCGGGACTTGATGGTTTGAGTTATAAGGAGAGGCTGGATAGACTGGGACTTTTTTCTCTGGAGCGTAAGAGGCTTAGGGATGACCTTATCGAGGTCTATAGAATAATGAGGGGCACAGATAAGTTGGATAGTCAATATCTTTTCCCAAAGGTAGGGGAGTCTAAAACTAGAGGGCATAGGTTTAAGGTGAGAGGGGAGAGATACAAAAGTGTCCAGAGGGGAAATTGTTTCACACAGAGGGTGGTGAGTGTCTGGAACAAGCTGCCAGAGGTAGTAGTAGAGGCGGGTACAATTTTGTCTTTTAAAAAACATTTAGTTACATGGGTACGATGGGTATAGAGGGATATGGGCCAAATGCGGGCAATTGGGATTAGCTTATGGGTTTAAAAAAAAAGGGCGGCATGTACAAGTTGGGCCGAAGGGCCTGTTTCCATGCTGTAAACCTCTGTGACTCTATGCTGCCAGACCTGCTGAGATTTTCCAGCTTTTTCTCTTTTGGTTTCAGATTCCAGCATCCACAATAATTTGCTTTTACCCCACATAGTTACCTTACTGATCCCCCTGCTAATCCGCCTAACACTAAGGAACAATTTAGCATGACCAATCAACCTAACCCGCACATCTTTGGACTGTGGGAGGAAACCGGAGCACCTGGAGGAAACCCATTCAGACACGGGGAGAACGTGCAGACTCCACACAGACCCAAGGCCAGGAATCGAACCCAGGTCTCTGGTGCTGTGAGGCAGCAGTGCTAACCACTGTGTCACCGGGCTGCCCCTTTTGATTTTGGGATGTCAGTGTTTTGGGAGAGGATGGCAGAGGAGACAGAATCACAGAATACTACAGTGCAGAACAGGCCCTTCGGCCCATCGAGTCTGCACCAAACACCTGAAAAGCCCTGACCTGCCCACTTAATCCCACTGGCCAGCACTTGGCCCATAGCCTTGAATGTTATGGCGTCCCAAGTACTCATCCAGGTGCTTTTTAAAGGATGTGAGGCAACCCGCCTCCACCACCCTCCCAGGCAGCGCATTCCAGACCCTCGCCACCCTCTGGGTAAAAAAGGTTTTTCCTCCCACTCCTCACTTTTAACTTGTGTCCCCTCATAACTGACCCTTCAACTAAGGGGAACAGCTGCTCCCTATCCATGCCCCTCATAATCTTGAACACCTCGATCAGGTCGCCCCTCAGTCTTCTCTGCTCCAACGAAAACAACCCAAGCCTATCCAACCTCTCTTTATAACTTCAATATTCCATCCCAGGCAGCATCCTGGTGAATCTCCTCTGCACCCCCTCCAGTGCATCCAGACATCCTCAGATGCTGCAAGGGATGGAAGAATTAGGTTACATGAAGCAGCTGGGTTGCTGCATGGAGGAAAGACGGAGAATGGAACAGAGACACTGCATTTCTGTAGCACCTTTGATGACTTCAGGGCATCTCTATGTGCCACTGAAGTGTATTCGGTTTTAGAATTTAGGAAACATAGCAGCCATTATGTGCACAGCAAGCTCCCAGATGTTTTTGTGCTTCAGGTTGAGGGATAAGTATTTTCAGCACAGCTACTTGCTTCATGCAGTGGCCGAGGGATCATTTAATCAATCATAAATGGCAGACAGGACTTCATTTTGCTTTAAGATAAAGGCAAAATACTGCAGATGCTGGAATCTGAAACAAAAACAGAAAATGCTGGAAAGTCTCAGCAGGTCTGACGGCATCTGTGGAGAGGGAATAGAGCCAACGTTTCGAGTCTGGATGACCCTTCCTCAGGCACTCAGTACTTGCCACGGAAGACGAATATCAGATACTCAGCTCTGTCGAAGGGTCATCCAGACTCAAAACATTGGCTCGACTCTCTGCGTTGGACTGGGGTAAACACAGTAAGAAGTCTCACAACACCAGGTTAAAGTCCAACAGGTTTCCAACAGGCATTCCAACCATTATTTTGTAAATTGAGTTTGTGTCTTTATTTGCCCTGTTTGTGAAGAGAACTCCCACTTACCTGACGAAGGAGCAGCACTCCGAAAGCTAGTGGCTTGTGCTACCAAATAAACCTGTTGGACTTTAACCTGGTGTTGTGAGACTTCTTACTGTGTCTACTCTCTCTCCACAGAGGCTGTCAGACCCGCTGAGATTTTCCAGCATTTCCTGTTCTTGCTTCAGTTTGCTTTGTCCAATTTACAGCACCTCGGACAGCGCTGACAGTGCAGCACTCCCTCAGTACTGACCCTCTGACAGTGCGGCACTCCCTCAGTATTGACCCTCTGACATTACGGCAATCCCTCAGTACTGACCCTCTGACAGTGCGGCACTCCCTCAGTACTGACCCTCTGACAGTGCAGCACTCCCTCAGTACTGACCCTCTGACAGTGCGTCACTCCCTCAGTATTGACCCTCTGACAGTGCGGCACTCCCTCAGTACCGACCCTCTGACAGTGCGACGCTCCCTCAGCACTGACCCTCTGACAGTGCGGCACTCCCTCAGCACTGACCCTCTGACAGTGCGGCACTCCCTCAGTACTGACCCTCTGACAGTGCGGCACTCCCTCAGCACTGACCCTCTGACAGTGCGGCGCTCCCTCAGTACTGACCCTCTGACAGTGCGGCGCTCCCTCAGCACTGACCCTCTGACAGTGCGGCACTCCCTCAGTACTGACTCTCTGACAGTGCGGCGCTCCCTCAGTACTGACCCTCTGACAGTGCGGCACTCCCTCAGTGCTGACTGTCTGGATATTATGCTCAGGATTTCTCCATGCCTATTGTTAGAATACACAGTGAGGTATATTTATATTAATGTTTGTAATATTTTCTTACCCGCAGTGCTGGTAACTAGAGAAGATGAATTTAGTAACCGGTTGAACACACGGGCGAGTTTCCGTGGCTGCACAGCTCTGCATTACGCAGTATTGGTTGACGACTTCCAGACAATCCAGTTGCTACTGGAGGCCGGTAAGGAATTGCTCTCGAATCCACAACTCGCAATATTAAACCATGGCATCCCATAGGAGGCCATGTTAGAACTATTCCAGCAGCTCCAGCGCTTGCAGACAAACACTGAATGAAGACAGGAACAGGAGGAGGCCATTCAGCCCCTCAATCCTGCCCAGCCATTCAATAAGATGATGACTAGCTTCTATCTTCACTCTATCATTAACCTAATGAAAATCCATCAGTGTTAGTTTGGAGATTTTCAGTTGACCCCCCCCCGACCCCGGCCTCAGCAGCTTATTGTGGGGGAGAGACATCCACATTTCCACTCCACTTTGTGTGAAGACGTTCTTCCCCATGTCGCCCCTGAAAGCCCTGGTTCTAATTTTAAAGATTGCCCCCAAGTCTTGTAGTTATGTTTTCAATTCATTCAGTTCATCGTATGAAAAAAATCTTTCTTCTTACTTTAGTTCATGTGCAAACAACACTAACAGTTCCTAGAATCATAGAATATACGGCACAGAGATAGGCCCTTCGGCCCAAACTGGTCCATGCTGACCAAAAAGCCCATCTAAGCTAACCCCTTTTGCCTGCATTTGGCCCATATCCCTCTAAACCTTTCCTATCCATGTATCTGTCCAAATGCCTTTTAAATGCGATCAATGTCCCTGCCTCAACCACTTCCTCCGACAGCTCATTCTGCAGACGCACCACCCTCTGTGTAAAAAAGTTGCTCCTCAGGTTCCCATTAATTCTTTCCCCTCTTAACTTAAACCAATGCCCTCTAGTTCTCCATTCCCCAACCCTGGGGAAAAGACTGAGTGCATTCACCCTATCCATGCCTCTCATGATCTTATACAACTCTATAAGATCACCCCTCAGTCTCCTACGCTCCAAAGTTCCAGCCTGTCCAATCTCTCCCTATAACTCAGTCCCATGAATCCTGGCAACATCCTTGTAAATCTCTTCTGCACTCTCTCCAGATTAAAACATCTTTCCTATAGCAAGTCTACCAAAACTGGACACAATACTCCAGGTGTGGCCTCACCAACGCCATGTGCAGCTGCAACATAACCTCTCAACTTCTATACTCAATGCCCTGACTGATGAAGGCCAGCATGCCAAAAGCCTTCTTCATCGCCCTATCTACCTGTGACTTCACCTTTAGAAAACAGCGCACCTGAACTCCAAGTTCCCTTTGTCCCACGATACTCCTTAAGGTCCTACCATTCATCGTCCTACCTTGATTTGACTTTCCAAAATGCAACACCTCACATTTATCTGTATTGAACTCCATTTGCCATTTCTCGGTTAGGAATGCTTGATTTCTTTAGCCCCTTTTTCCTTTTGTTTTGTTAGTGACATCTCCCAATCTCACTATAAAAACGCAACATATCTCAATCGAAACAAACAACATTGACATTGGGTTTGAAATGGTCACTGTTCTCTGAAAACTGGAATAACGTCTCATTATTGTGTTAATGTCTATAATGTATATGTATGGGTGCCTCAGTGGACAGTCCCCTGGCCACTGAATTTGAAAGTTGTGGTTTTAAGTCCCACTCCTGCAACTAGAATCATAGAAGGGTTACAGCACAGAGCAGGCCATTTGGCCCCATGTGTCCATGCCGGTTCCCTGAAAGAACAATCCACCTAGTCCCACTCTCCCCCTGTAGCCCTGCAAATTTCTCATCTTCAGATAATATCCCAGTTCTCTTTTGAAATTAATGATTGAATCTCCCTCCACCACACTCTCAGTTAGTGCATTCCAGATCATGCCCACTGGATTGGTACCCCACCCACCACCATACACATCCACACCCTCCACCACTGCCGCACAGTGGCAACAGTGTGTACCATCTACGAGTTGCACTGCAGCAACTCACTCAAAACTCCTTCAACAGCACCTTCTGAACCCACACTTCTGCCATCTAGAAGGTCAAGGGCAGCAGACACATGGGAAATATATCGCCGTTCCTTCACTGTTGCTGAGTCAAAATCCTGGAACTCCATCCTAACAGCACCATGGATGTATCTACACCTCCTAGACTGCAGCGGTTCAGGAGATCAGCTCACCACCGCCTTCCTGAGGAGAATTAGGGATGGGCAATAATTGTTGGCCTGATGAGATAGTTGATGCTTTAGTTTTCCAAAATTTTCCAAAATTCCTTAGATTTGGTGAAGGTTCCATTAGATTGGAAAATAGCAAATGTAACTCCTTTATTCAAAAAAGGATGAGAGACAGAAAGCAGGAAACTACAGGCCAGTTAGTGTATCATCTGTCATTAGGAAAATGCAAGAAGCCATTATTAAAGATGCAATGGCAGGGCATTGGAAAAATTCAAGGCAATCAGGCAGAGTCTACACGGTTTTGTGAAAGGGAAATTAACTTTAACCAACTTGGTTAAGTTGGCAGAATGGTTAGCACTGCTGCCCCACAGCGCCAGGGACCCGGGTTCAATTCCGGCCTCGGGTCACTGTCTGTGTGGAGTCTGCACATTCTCCCCGTGTCTGCGTGGATTTCCTCCGGGTGCTCCGGTTTCCTCCCACAGTCCAAAGATGTGCAGGTTAGGTTGATTGGCCATGCTAAATTGACCCTAGTGTCAGGGGGATTAGCAGGGTAAATATGTGGTGTTGCGGGTGGGATTGTGGTCGGTGCAGACTCGATGGGCCGAATGACCTCCTTCTGCACTGGAGGGATTCTGTAACTTATTGGAGTTTTTATGAAGGAGTCACAAGTGCTGTGGATAAAGGGGAACCAGTGGGTGTACTGTACTTAGATTTCCAGGAGGCATTTGATACGGTGCCACATCAAATGTTATTGAGGAAAATAAAAGCTCGTTCTCGGGGTAATATATTGGCATGGTTTGCAGAATGGGTCTTTTTCTGGTTAGCAGGTTGTAATGAGTGCTATGCCACAGGGGTGAGGTCTCAAATCTTTTACAATTTATATGACTTGGATGAAGGGATCGAAGGTATGGTTGCAAAAGATGCTGATGACACAAAGATAGGTGGGAAAGTAAATTGTGAAGAGGGCATAAGGAATCTACAAAGAAACATAGATGGGTTAAGTGAGTGGCAAGTATCCGGCAAATGGCGTATAATGCAAACAAATGTGAAATCGTCCATTTTGGCAGGAAGGATAAAAACATAGCTTATTATCTAAATGGTGAGAGATTGCAGAGCTCTGCGATTCAGAGCCATCTGGGTGTCCTAGTGTATGAATTGCAAAAGGTTTGTATGTGGATACAGCAAGTAATTAGGAAATCTAATAGAATATTGTCGTTTATTGTGAGAAGAATTGAATACAAAAGTAAGGAGGTTATGCTTCAGTTGTACAGGGCGCTGGTGAGACCACATCTGGAGTATTGTGTATAGTATTTCTCTTCTTGTTTAAGGAAAGATGTAAATATATTGGAACAGTTCGGGTTTACAAGACTAATATCATTTTCTATCTCTTTTCCCATAGCCCAGCAAATATCCCCTCTCCAATTCCCTTTCCAATGTTATCTAATTGTTTCCAAAGCAGCACATTCCAGATCACAGCAATTCACAGCAAAAATTTATTTTCCTTGTGTTGCCTCTGGATATTTTTCCAAATATCTTCAGATCTGTGACCCTCTGCTGACTCACCCTTCTGCCACTGGAAGCACTTCTTCTTTAATCTACCGGAACAATTGATGATTCTGAAACACTCTATCAGACTTCCCTTAACCTTCTTCCAGGAGAGTAGCCCCATGGGAACACCACCACCTGGAGGATTCCTTCCAAGCCACTCGCCATCCTAACTTGGAAATATATCGCTGTACCTTCACTGTCACTGGGTCAAAATTTTGGTGCTCCCTCCCTAACAGCACTGTGGGTGTACCTAGATATGGACTACCGGGGTTCAAGAAGGCAGCTCACCACCACCTTCTCAAGGGCAATTAGAAATGGGCAGTAAATGTTGGTCTAGCCAGCGACACTCACACCCCATGAACATTTAAAAAAAACCTCTTGTGTCTCCATATTATGAAAAGTTTCCTCCCTGCTGCCCAGGTGTAACTCTGCCTCCGATTGTGAGCTCCCCCAAATTGGAAACAGTATCCCAGCTGAGGCCTAGCCAGTGTTTTATAACTTCCTTACTTTTGACTCAATGCGTCCATTGATAAAACCCTGAACCCCATTGGCCTAATTTGCAGCCTTCTCAGCTTGTCATCATCATCTGAGATTCATACATACCCAGCTCTCTTTGTTCTGCACCCATTTGAAAACTGTGCTGTTTAGCTTGTATGACACAGTAAGAAGTTTAACAACACCAGGTTAAAGTCCAACAGGTTTATTTGGTAGCAAAAGCCACACAAGCTTTCGAGGCTCTGAGCCCCTTCTTCAGGTGAGTGGGAATTCTGTTCACAAACAGAACTTATAAAGACACAGACTCAATTTACATGAATAATGGTTGGAATGCGAATACTTACAACTAATCCAGTCTTTAAGAAACAAAACAATGGGAGTGGAGAGAGCATCAAGACAGGCTAAAAAGATGTGTATTGTCTCCAGACAAGACAGCCAGTGAAACTCTGCAGGTCCACGCAACTGTAGGAGTTACAAATAGTGTGACATAAACCCAATATCCCGGTTGAGGCCGTCCTTGTGTGTGCGGAACTTGGCTATCAGTTTCTGCTCAGCGACTCTGCGCTGTCGTGTGTCGCGAAGGCCGC
The DNA here is from genome assembly GCF_964213995.1 of Mustelus asterias. Taxonomy (NCBI): domain Eukaryota; kingdom Metazoa; phylum Chordata; class Chondrichthyes; order Carcharhiniformes; family Triakidae; genus Mustelus; species Mustelus asterias. Next base: position 10,750 of record NW_027591650.1, on the reverse strand, counting down.
CTTGGAGAACGCTTACCCGAATATCAGAGGCCGAATGCCCGTGACTGCTGAAGTGCTCCCCAACAGGAAGAGAACAGTCTTGCCTGGTGATTGTCGAGCGGTGTTCATTCATCCGTTGTCGCAGCGTCTTGTATGACACATCCTCATTCTTGCTGCTAAACTGGATCACCCCACACTTAGCGTGTGTAAAAATTCATCCTCCATGTGTCCTGCCCATTTCGCCAGTTCTCCCGAAATCTGCAACTATCCTGTTCTTTGTTTGTTCCATTTCCATGTTTTACATCATCTGCCAGCTTTGAAATGATGCCCAAGTCTGGATCATTAATCTAGATCAGAAAGGGCAGTGGTCTCAACACTGACCCCTGCGGAACATCTCTGTATAGTTTTCTCCACTCTGAAAGACAGCCAGTCACCAATACTCTCTGTTTTCTGTCCCTCAGCCAATTTCATATTTACACAGCCACTGCCTGTTTGATCCCATTTTGCTACAAAATGGGCGGCACGGTGGCACAGTGGTTAGCACTGCTGCCTCACAGTGCCAAGGACCCAGGTTCAATTCCCGGTTTGGGCCACTGTCTGTGCGGAGTCTGTATGTTCTCCCCGTGGGTTTCCTCCGGGTGCTCCGGTTTCCTCCCACAGTCCGGAAGACCTGCTGATTAGGTGAATTGGCCATGCTAAATTCTCCCTCGGTGTACCCGAACAGGCGCCAGAGTGTGGCGACTAGGGGATTTTCACAGTAACTTCATTGCAGTGTTAGTGTAAGCCGACTTGTGACACTAAAAAATAAACTTAAATTTAAGAAGTCTAATACTTGATACTTTGTCAGACAATATACACAATATTAACTGCGCGACCCTCATCTACCCTCTCCCATTATTTCATCAAAGAACTCAGTCGCGCTACTCAAACATGATTTACCTTTAACAAATTCATGTTGGCTTTCCTTTGTTAACCCATAATTTTCCAAGTGTATTAATTTTGTCCCAGATTAATGCCCGTAAAAATTTTCCTCTAGCTGACGTTGGAATGATTTTTGAGTTGATTTGATTTGATTTAGTTTTGTCACATGTATTAACATAGAGTGAAAAGTATTGTTTCTTGCGCGCTATACAGCCAAAACATACCGTTCATAGAGAAGGAAACGAGAGAGTGCAGAATGTAGTGTTACAGTCATATCTAGGGTATAGAGAAAGATCAACTTAATGCGAGGTAGGTCCATTCAAAAGTCTGACAGCAGCAGGGAAGAAGCTGTTAAGTCGGTTGGTACGTGACCTCAGACTTTTGTATCTTTTTCCCGAAGGAAGAAGGTGGAAGAGAGAATGTCTGGGCTGCGTGGGGTCCTTAATTATGCTGGCTGCTTTGCCGAGGCCTGTGGTTGCCAGGTTTATGCCCATTCCCCTTGTTTTTGAACACGGCATATGACATTTTCCATTACCCTCGCCGGGAGTTTGACATTTTTCCCAAAGTGTGGTGCGGCGGGTTTGTATACGGCACTCCTGCTTCGGCCTACCCAATGATGTTCCCTCATTATCCAGTGTGGTGACTTTAAGGACCAATCTGCAGAGTAAGGGTCACATGACCTGGGGTACCAATCAGGGAGCAGGGTGTGGGATCACCCTGGTCAGTGCGGGTTTCTGTACTCGGAGCCATCTCGGGAGCCGACTGCAGCCACTGGGCTGCCAGCCTCTGTATCGCTTTAAGCTGTAAATAGACAAGTTGTGTTTTCCCTAAACTGGTGAACAAGCATCTTTACATTTGGTGATGAAGTAAAAGAAAAACAAATGATCCTCAGACTGAGAGTATCCAGTTTATATTGAAGTTGAGAAAAGGAGAGTGCTTACCAAGGTGCCCCTCTTTGTACAGAGAGATCCATTTGGCTCCTCCACAGGGAACTGGACACAATACATAGAGCAATACCTCCAAGCGAACAAAATAGGCGAGAAGGCAAAGCACAAAACAATTCTCCTGAGTGCTCATGGAACCCAAACTTATAATCTGATTCATAGACACTAGAAGCAGGAGGAGGCCATTCGGCCCTTCGAGCATGTTCTGCCATTCATTATGATCATGGCTGATCATCAAATTCAATATCCTGATTTCCCCCCCCTCCCCCCATATCCCCTGATCCCTTTAGCCCCAAGAGTGCCACCTAATTCCTTCTTGAAATCACACAACGTTTTGGCCTCAACTACATTCGCACACATTCTCCATCCTCTGAATGAAGAAATTTCTCCTCACCTGAGTTCTAAAAGGTTTACCTCTTATCCTCAAACTATGAGCCCTAGTTCTGGGCTCCCCCACCATTGGGAACATTCTTTCTGAATCTACCCTGTCTAACCCTGTTAGAATTTTATATGTTTCTATGAGATCCCCTCTCACTCATCTAAACTCCAGTGAATATAATCCTAACCGACTTAGCCTTTCCTCCTATGACAGACCTGCCATCCCAGGAATCAGCCTGGTAAACCTTCGCTGTAGCAAGGACATCCTTCCTCAGATAAGGACACCAAAACTGCACACAATACTCCAGGTGTGGCCTCACCAACACCCTATACAATTGCAGCAAAACATCCCTATCCTTATACTCAAATCCTCTCGCTATGAAGGCCAACACACCATTTGCCTTCTTTACTGCCTGCTGTACCTGAGTGTTTACTTTCAGCGACTGATGCACGAGGTCTCCAAGGTCTCGCTGAGTATCCACCTCTCTCGATTTACACCCATTCAAATAATAATCTGCCTTCCTGTTATTGCTACCAAAGTGGAAAACCTCACATTTATCCACATTATACTGTGTCGGCCATGAATCTGAGATTCACAGTCTCACAGCCCCAAGCACGCCTGACTTCAAATTATTCAGTGAGCCCGTGGAACTGGTGAAGTCACATTTCCAGCCTTTACTCCAGAGATTCAAGTTTAATTCAAGGGATAGCCCCAGGCGAAATGATTGCGGCTTAGATCACTAAATTGAAACAGATCTCAGAGTATTGCAATTTTGGACCCACCTTGAATGATATGTTACAGCATAGGTTAGTCTGCGGGGTTAATAACAAGGCAGTTCAGTGGAGATTAATTGGAGAGGTCAGTATAAATTTTAAACGAGCAATGGGGGATAGCACTGGAAATGGAAAGTGCTGAAACTGGTTTGCAGGAGGAACAGAGCGTGCAAAATGGCGCCGTTCACTATTTATGGAGGAAACCTGCAGTCAGCAGTGGTGCCAAAACTGAAGTAGCGTGAGGTGGGAAACAAGTTCAGCCACAAGTAAGACAAGAACAGTTAGCGGGGCAATCAATCAGTGGAATGTTACCGGTGTGGAGATAATCGCTCCCCTGAATCCGGCAGGTATAAGCAGGCTGAGTGTTTTTTTATCGTAGACAGCTTGAGGCATCGGTGCAGCGCCAATATACAATGTGGAGGAGTCGAGCACCAACGGTTTCATAGTCTCTCGCTATTCAATATAAAATCAGGCAAAAAAGTTCCTGACATTGAGGGCCCAATTTTACCATTTTCACTCTCAGTGCTGAATCTGGGCGTAATGTAGATCCGACTTAGAAATCTGCTTTCAGGCGCCCCCCATACACACTCAGCCTGAAAGAAAATCACCAGTCCCATTCGCGCTGTGGGTGGGGCTTAGCGCAGCCGAAACGATCGGAGCTCTGAACTGCGCATGCGCAGTTCGAAACAAATATGAAAAAGCGCGCCCGTGTCAGATCGCTCGCGAGCTGCAGAAAGCGGAGAAAGCGGCCTGGGAGTGACAAGCAGGAGTGATGGTGCCCACACACATCACTGTCCCCCTTATCCACACCCCCCCACTACCCACACACATCACTGTCTCCCTTATCCACCCCCCCCCTCTACCCACACACATCACTGTCCCCCTTATCCACCCCCCCACTACCCACACACATCACTGTCCCCCTTATCCACCCCCCCACTACCCACACACATCACTGTCCCCCTTATCCAACCCCCCACTACCCACACACATCACTGTCCTCCTTATCCACCCCCCCACTACCCACACACATCACTGTCCCCCTTATCCACCCCCCCACTACCCACACACATCACTGTCCCCCTTATCCACCCCCCCACTCCCCTTACACATCACTGTCCCCCTTATCCACCCCCCCACTACCCACACACATCACTGTCCCCCTTATCCACCCCCTCCCACTACCCACACACATCACTGTCCCCCTTATCCACCCTCCCACTACCCACACACATCACTGTCCCCCTTATCCACCCCCTCCCACTACCCACACACATCACTGTCCCCCTTATCCACATCCCCCTCTACCCACACACATCACTGTCCCCCTTATCCACCCCCCCACTACCCACACACATCACTGTCCCCCTTATCCACCCCCCCCCTACCCACACACATCACTGTCCCCCTTATCCACCCCCCCCTCCCACTACCCACACACATCACTGTCCCCCTTATCCACCCCCCCCACTACCCACACACATCACTGTCCCCCTTATCCACACCCCCCTCTACCCACACACATCACTGTCCCCCTTATCCACACCCCCCTCTACCCACACACATCGCGGTCCCCCTTATCCACCCCCCCCCCCCACTACCCACACACATCACTGTCCCCCTTATCCACCCTCCCACTACCCACACACATCGCGGTCCCCCTTATCCACCCTCCCACAACCCACACACATCGCTGTTCCCCTTATCCATCCCCCCTGCTACCCAGACCGATTGCCACCCCTGCCCCCCTCCCCCCCCAACTGATCGCCCGCAGAGTGGCAGCGGACTGCCCTCCCCCCCCCCCCCGCACCCCCACCAGAGATGCATCTGCCCCCCCCCCCGCCGCCGCCACCATCACCACCACCAGAGGTCCATCTGCTTCCTCCCCCCATCAGTGAGCGATTGGGCCTTCTCCCAGCTGCCATCAGACTTTTGAATGGACTTACCTTGCATCAAGTTGATCTTTCTCTACACCGTAGCTATGACTGTAACACTACATTCTCCACTCTCTCCTTTCCTTCTCTATGAACGGTATGCTTTGTTTGTATAGCGCGCAAGAAACAATACTTTTCACTGTATGTTAATACATGTGACAATAATAAATCAAATCAAAATTTCACCACACTCAATGGTATAAAGCACTTTGGAACAGTGTCTTACCACCCAGCATCCAACAGACGAGCCGAACGAGCCTTCCAAACTTTTAATACTGGCCTAAAGAAGTAGTCAGGAGGAACCCTGAATCTCACGCTTCCTTCTTGGCTATTGGACCACTCCATGTGCAATGCTGGGAGTCCCAACAGCGGAATGGTTTATGAACCGTCATCTCAGAGCAAGACTGAGCCTCGTGTTTCCAAATTTACCAGGGAGGGTAGCGGCCGGCCAAAGCAGTCAGAAGGCAAGTCACGATTCATGTCAGTGAACTCGGTCGTTTATGGTGGATGATGCCGTGCGTGTGAGGAATTTTGATTGTGGGTTGAGTTGGGCCACTGGAATAATTGTCTTTAACACTGGACCCCTGTCTTATCAAGTGGATGTAGAAGGAAGGATTGTCCGAAAGCACATAGACCATTTGAGGAAAAGAGGGATTCCCCTGCAGCCAGCTTTGCCATCAGGAAGTGTATTCCCATCAGGAAATGTTGCCGATGGTTTTAGCACTGAAATACCTGTTCGTCCTGTGGCTGGTACAACCGATGTCTCCATGGGAACAGCTACAACTGAACTGCCTGTGCCTCAAGAGGCACCTGTCATAGTGGTTTCAGCTGGCAGCAACCCTGTGGAAGCGCCCAGATGGGGGAGTTGCGCCACTCCACAAGGATTTGGAAAACCCCCTGGAAAAACCTGATTTATAATTGAGTAAATTCACATACTAAATGTGTAATTATCTGGGACTGTGTACATTGAGTATTGACATTGGTGTAAAGGGACTTAGAGGGGGAGTGAAGTGGTGATTGTCCCTTCAAGGATGCAGAGTGAGGGTCACATGACCCAGGAAACCAATCGGGGAGCAGGGTGGAGAATCAACGTGGTCAGCACAGGCTTCTGTACCCAGAGTCATCTTGGGAGCTGATTGCAACCATGGGGTATAGTTTTAAACTCTGTAGTTTTAACCTGTAAATAAAGCAGTTGTGATTTCCCTAAACTGGTAAACGAACGTCTGAACATCCAGCTTCCCATTAAATACTTCTTTACTATTCACCGAAGCCACTCCCTGTGGTGGTGAGTTTTGCTCTCTGGGTAAAGACATTTCTCCTGAATTTCCTATTGGATTTATCAGTCTCTATCTTATGTTGATGACCCTTAGTTCTGCTCTTCCCATACATATGGAAACATCTGCTCTGTGTCTCCTCTGTTCAACCCCTCCCCAACCGCAATCTTAAAGACTTCTATAAAGTCACCACTCAACCTTCTCGTTTTGAGAGAAAAGAAGCACGTTCCCCCCCCCACCCTCCCAGAAATATCCAATCATTCCCAATATTTCAACCTCTTGGGTTGTGGTATTATCCTCATCAGTATTTTTATAACACCAGCGGAGTGCCTCAGGGATCGGTGCTGGGTCCACTGTTATTTGTCATTTATATTAATGATTTGGATGAGAATATAGGAGGCATGGTTAGTAAGTTTGCAGATGACGCTAAGATTGGTAGCATAGTGGACAGTGAAGAAAGTTATCTCCAATTGCAACAGGATCTTGATCAATTGGGCCAGTGGGCTGACGAATGGCAGATGGAGTTTAATTTAGACAAATGCGAGGTGATGCATTTTGGTAGATTGAACCAGGGCAGGACTTACTCAGTTCATGGTAGGGCGTTGGGGAGATTTATAGAACAAAGAGATCTAGGAGTACATGTTCATAGCTCTTTGAAAGTGGAGTCACAGGTGGACAGTGGTGAAGAAGGCATTTGGCATGCTTGGTTTCATTGGTCAGAACATTGAATACAGGAGTTGAGACATCTTGTTGAAGTTGTACAAGACATTGGTAAGGCCACACTTGGAATACCGTGTGCAATTCTGGTCACCCTATTATAGAGAGGATATTATTAAACTAGAAAGAGTGCAGAAAAGATTTACTAGGATGCTACCGGGACTTGATGAATTGAGTTGTAAGGAGAGGCTGGATAGACTGGGACATTTTTCTCTGGAGCGTAGGAGGCTGAGGGGTGATCTTACAGAGGTCTTTAAAATAATGAGGGGCATAGATCAGCGAGTTAGTCAATATCTTTTCCCAAAGGTAGAGGAGTCTAAAACTAGAGGGCATCGGTTTAAGGTGAGAGGGGGGAGATACAAAAGTGTCCAGAGGGGCAATTTTTTCCACACAGGGTGGTGAGTGTCTGGAATGAGCTGCCAGAGGTAGTAGTAGAGGCGGGTACAATTTTGTCGTTTAAAAAGCATTTAGATAGTTACATGGGTATGATAGGTATAGAGGGATATGGGCCAAATGCGGGCGATTGGGATTAGCTTTGGGGTTTTTAAAAAAAAAAGGGTGGCATGGACAAGTTGGGCTGAAGGGCCTGTTTCCATGCTGTAAACCTCTATGACTCTATGGCCTTCTCCGGTGCCTCAAAGCCCTTTTTAATGCAGACATGAACTGTTCACAAATACCTCTCAATGTGGTCTAGCCATATTTCTATACAAGTTTAACACAACTTCTCTGCTTTTACATCCTGTGCCCCCAGAAACAAACCCCACCTCTTTGTCAGGACTCCCTATGTTTGCTTTGTCAGCCTGGGTGTAGAAGGGGGAAAGGAAAGATACGAAGAACCTTTCTTCGTTCAGGACTGGACAGAGATATTCCTCACCGTTGTATGCCCAGTATTACTATGTGCCCTCTCCAGTCCGACCCTTTAATGTCCCTGACTATTTGACTAAGTACTTCAATAATTGATAGGCCGGTTGACTCGGAGCCCAATCGATCAGACCAATCCAACTGGCAATAAAATATTACACTTTAATAATGAAAAGCATCATTTTTCCCCTTTCACTTCCTCAGACCTCTGGCCTTTGAACCAGGGTAGTTCATAAAGATCTGCCTGGCCAACCTCCTCCTCCTCCCCCGCGCTGCCTCGTCTTTATAAAGAACAGGCAGCTGGACCTGCCCTTGTTGCCTTCTGCAGTGTCAAAGCATTCCCCCTCATCAGGCACCCAGCGAGGGCCACAACCTCCAGGCCCCGAAGCCTTTGAGCAATTAGTCGCCACCCACTGGCCCGTCTTTATCTGCGGGTCAACAGCTGGGTGACACCGCGGAGCTGGCGCAGCACGTTTAGAAGCCTCGCCTTATAATATTTGATTAATAACCTCCGCGCTCGCCCACCCCGACGCCTGCCATTTTTTTTTTCCCCCCTCACTGCTGTGCGAGCTGGACACGGAGATGTTCCAAACTGAGATCGATCCGCTCATCTGTGGGGAAATCTATCCGTCACTGGTGTGAAGCAGGCCCAGTAAATGATGGGCCTGACTTTCTAAGGTGCAAAGTTCACTGACTTTGGCTGTGTTTTTTTCTCAGCTGCTCTATTGGAATTGCAACTTTTAGTGGGGAGGGGGGGGGGAGGGGCGGAATGAGTAATTCAAAAATCAATAGGTGTCATAATAAAAGAACAGCACAATAAGTGGAACAGAAGCTTTGTTTTTAATCATTTAACCCTTCAAGGTCAGGCAGCAATCTGACAGGAGTTGCTTCTCTGCCCATAGGAATGGGAGGAGGCCATTCAGACACTCCAGCCTATCCCAACTATCAGTTACATCACGGCTGATCTGCACTCCGTTCCTCTGCCTTAGCTTCCACACCTAACAAAATATCTGTTGACCATTCCCCTGAGAATTTTCCCCTCTCACCTGTTGCTGAAACGTTCGCCTGTGTACGCGGGATGCGGAAAGTGTTCTGGATTCCCGTCATACTGATTGCGTGCTGCTGTTCCGGTTGCCACCCACAGTCCGAAAGACGTGCTGGTTAGGTGCATTGGCCAGGCTAGTCTTTTACAGAAGCACCATAGAAAGCATTCTTTCTGGTTGTATCATAGCTTGGTATGGCTCCTGCTCTGACCAAGAACGCAAGGAACTACAAAAGGTCATGAATGTAGCCCAATCCATCACGCAAACCAGCCTCCCATCCATTGACTCTGTCTACACTTCCCACTGCCTCGGAAAAGCAACCAGCATAATTAAGGACCCCACACACCCCGGACATTCTCTCTTCCACCTTCTTCCATCGGGAAAAAGATACAAAAGTCTGAGGTCACGTACCAACCGACTCAAGAACAGCTCCTTCCCTGCTGCTATCAGACTTTTGAATGGACCTACCTTGCATTAAGTTGATCTTTCTCTACACCCTCGCTATGACTGTGACACTACATTCTGCACCCTCTCCTTTCCTTCTCTATGAACGGTATGCTTTGTCTGTAAAGTGCGCAAGAAACAATACTTTTCACTGTATGTTAATACATGTGACAATAATAAATCAAATCAAAAATTCTCCCTCAGTGTACCTGAACAGGCGCCAGAGTGTGGCGACAGAGGGATTTTCACAGTAACTTCATTGCAGTGTTAATGTAAGCCTGCTTGTGACACTAATAAATAAACTTTTTAAACAATGTCACAATTTAAAAATAATTCATCCTTTCTTCCAGATTCCTGAGTGGCTTTGCTACCAACCACTCCTCTCCCCCCACCCCAAATCCCCAGCTCCCAAACTCTGTAATCTATATAACCCTCTGACAACTTTGCACTTCTCCGATTCCGGTCTCTTGAGTATTCCCCATTTTAATCGCTCCACCATTAGCGGCCGTGCCTTCATAATGCCAAGGCCCCGAGCTCTGGGATTCCCTCCCGAAACCTCTCGGCATCTCCATCTTTCTCCTTTAAAACCCTCCCTGAATACTTCCCTCTTTGTTCAAGGTTTTAGCCGCCTATTTTAACAGCCCCACAATGGCGCTGGGCTGAATTGTGTCTCGATTCCGCTTTCGGCTGATGGTTCAGTCGAGTAATTATCCCTCGATGTCACTAATAACAGATTAACTGGATGTTATCATGTTGATGTGAACGGGAACTTGCTGTGCTCAAATTGGCTGTGGCGTTTCCTGCTTTACAACGGTGACGAAACTTCCAAAAGTACTTGGTTTTGAAGCATTTCAGGACATGCTGAAGACATGAGAGGTGCTATAGAAATGCATGCCCATATTTGCCTGTTACAGCACCTTGGGGCATCTTTCTACACTAAGGACTCTGCATAATAGCAAGTTCTTGTTATTGTTATAAGTCCTGCAGTGAATATAGGACTAATTCTTCAGAAACAACACAAATTGTTCCCTGCCCACATTTTTTGCTGAAATATTGAGGGTTTTACACAGAAATTTGCAGTGCTGTTGTGTCCTGAGAGGCAGACACACGCACACAGGCACATGTAGACGCACACAGGCGTGTGCAGACACACAGATGTGCACACACACACACACAGGCACATGTTTTAAAGTTTATTTATTAGTCACAAGTAAGGCTTACATTAACACTGCAATGAAGTTACTGTGAAATTCCCCTAGTCGCCACAGTCCGGTGCCTGTTCGGGTCAATGCACCCTAACCAGCACGTCTTTCAGACTGTGGGAGGAAACCGGAGGAGCACTCGGAGGAAACCCACGCAGACACGGGGAGAATGTGCAAACCCCACACAGACAGTGACCCAAGCCGGGAATCGAACCCGGATCCCCGGCGCTGTGAGGCAGCAGTGCTGACCACTGTGCCACCGTGCCGCCCATGTAGACA
>NW_027591649.1:0-79385 GCF_964213995.1 Mustelus asterias | reverse complement strand
AGCAACAGGGACCTGGGTTCGATTCCCGGCTTGGGTCACTGTCTGTGCAGAGTTTGCACGTTCCTCCCATGTCTGCGTGGGTTTCCTCTGGGTGCTCTGGTTTCCTCCCACAATCTGAAAGACGTGCTGGTTAGGTACATCGGCTATATTCTCCCTCAGTGTACCTGAACAGGCGCCGGAGTGTGGCGACTAGGGGATTTTCACAGTAACTTCATTGCAGTGTTAATGTCAGCCTCACTTGTGACTAATAAACTTTCAAAAGATATCTCTCCCAATTTTGGAGCTTGTGTCCGGGACTCTCTAATGTCAATGCCCCCCCAACGTGTTCCCCCACCACCCCCCCTGCTGCCAGTGAGAGCAGAGAATTCGGTGCTCAGATATTGACAGCAGCGGGACTGGAGAATCCCTGCCGCGAGCGAGCTTGGAGAATTCCTTCCCTCTCTCTCTCTCTCCCTCACCCTCACCCCCTCTCCCTCCCTCCCCCCGCTCCGTGTTTCTGTCTCTCTCTCCTCACTCCCTCTCTCCCCCCTTCCTCACCCCCCTCTCTACCTCAGCCACCCTCTCATGCCCTCTCCCTCTCCTCTTTCCCTCTCCCCTCCTCCCCTCTCTCCCTCCCCTCCCCCCCTCTCCACCCCTCTCTCCCCCTTTCCTCTCTCTCCTTCCCTCCCCTCTCCCCCTCCTCCTCCTCTCTTCCTCTCTCCTTCCCTCCCCTCTCTCTCTACCCCTCCCCTCTCTCTACCCCTCCCCTCTCTCCCACTCCACTCTCCTCTCTCCCACTCCCCTCTCCTCTCTTTCCCCCTCCCCCCTCCCTCCCCCTCCCCCCTGTGGAGGAACAGATGATGGTGAGCAAGAATAAAGTGCTGGAATATTTTACAGCCACTTTAGAGGTTTATTTCTGGTGTATACGGTTAATATTACAGTCTTAAAGCCCTCTGCTACTGACCCGGTTTATTGCGGCAATTTATTTGAATGTAGAAGCGCGGAACGGGAGAGTTTTAACAAGGATTTTGATACTGGCTCCCCGGGGGCCTGGCAGTTCTGCATCGTTAGGGAACTCCAGTAACCACACAGCCCGAGGTGGATTGGCTCCACCGCGTGGTGTACTAATTGTTGATAATTAGCTTTACTGATCCACCCAGCGATTGGTTAAATTGATGTTTGCATTGCGCTGGTGTGAGAGATTTAATGGAGGAGTTCTCGAGAGGCCAGTCTCTCCCAGCGTACGCACCTTCCAGGCGTGCCAGCCTCTTCCAGCGTGCCAACCCTCCAGAAACCCCCTGCAGTCTCGAGGAACGCAAGTCCAATTGGCAAAGCCAAACCCAGAAGTTGTTTTTATTCATTCTGACAATCGACAATGGTTTCATCGTCAACAGTAGGTTCTTAATTCCAGGTTCTTTTTTATCGAATTCAAATTCCACCATCTGCCGTGGCGGGATTCGAACCTGGGTGCCCAGAATATTAGCTGAGTTTCTGGATTAATAGCCGAGCGATAATACCACTAGGCCATCGCCTCCCCTCTTTGAAAGTGAAACGTTTTAAAAACAATTGCTCGAACTTTTTGTTTTTTTAGATATAATAATGCGGGGAGCGAATAATAGAATCCCTACAGTGTAGAAGGAGGCCACTCAGCCCATCGAGTCTGCACCGACCACAATCCCACCCAGGCCCTATTCCCACAACCCCACACATTTACCCTGCTAATCCCCCAACACGAGGGACAATTTAGCACGGCCAATCAACCTAACCAGCACATCTTTCAGACTGTGGGAGGAAACCGGAGCACCCGGAGGAAACCCACGCAGACACGGGGGAGAATGTGCAGACTCCACACAGACAGTGACCCAAGCCGGGAATTGAATCCGGGTCCCTGGCGCTGTGAGGCAGCAGTGCTAACCCACTGTGCCACCGTGCTGTGGTGGGGGAGGGCTGTCCGACTGGTGATTCAACAGAGTAATGGAGCCTCTGTTGGCTTTACAATGAGGATGGTGCGACAACAGTAATCTCTCCCTCAATGTCAACAAGACGAAGGAGATTGTCATCGACTTCAAGAAGCGCAGTGGAGAACATGCCCCTGTCTACATCAATGGGGACGAAGTGGAAAGCTTCAGGTTTCTAGGTGTCCTGATCACCAACAACCTGTCCTGGTCCCTCCACGCCGACGCTATAGTTAAGAAAGCCCCACCAACGCCTCTACTTTCTCAGGAGGCTAAAGAAATTCGGCATGTCCACTGTGACTCTCACCAACTTTTACAGATGTGCCATTGAAAGCATCCTTTCTGGTTGTATCGCAGCTTGGTATGGCTCCTGCTCTGCCCAAGACCGCAAGGGACTACAAAGGGTTGTGAACGTAGCCCAATCCATCACGCAAACCAACCTCCCATGGGTACCTGTCAACTGTATGGTGGGAACTACTGCAACTGACCAGTGAGTATCACAGCATCCGGCCCAAGGGTACAATGGCTAAGTAACCTGGGGAACTTCGGAAAAACAGCCAGCATAATCAAGGATCCAACGCATCCCGGACATTCTCTCTTCCACCTGCCATTCGAGTGAAGCTTAACTATCAACGACCGACTGACCCACGGGCGCTATGGCAACTATCTCATGGCAACTGTCTCCCAGGTATGTAGTAACTGTATGGCGGGTACCATGGCAACTCGCCGCTGGGCACCATGGTAACTGACTCATAGGTACAATGCGGTCTGATAAACCAAAGGTGTCATGGCAACCAACTGGTGTGTACCATGGCAACTGACCCACAGGCACCATAGCATGGATATCTCTTAACCATGTGATGGGTACCATGGCAACTCAGCTCAGGGCACCATGTCCAATTACCCATGAGCATCGTGGCAACTGACTCGTGGGTATCCCAGCAACCAACCCATGGGTATCATGGTTATATAACCCTTAGGAGCCATGGTAACTGACGGGTCCATTCCATGGTAGGGGAGATGGTGGCAAAGTGCGATTGTCACTGGGTGAGTAATCCAGAGGCCCAGGGTGATGTTCTGGGGGAGATGGGTTCAAATCCCACCAGGGTAGCTGGTGGAATTTGAATTTAATTACTAAAATCATGTCTCACAAATTTGATTGAGTTTTTTGAAGGGGTAACCAAGGTAGATGAGGGCAGTGCAGTCGACATTGTCTACATGGAGTTTAGCAAGGCCTTTGACAAGGTACCGCATGGTAGGTTGTTGCATAAGGTTAAATCTCATGGGATCCAGGGTGAGGCAGCCAATTGGAAACAAAATTGGCTTGATGACAGAAGTCAGAAGGTGGTTGTAGAGGGTTGTTTATCAAACTGGAGGCCTGTGACCAGTGGTGTGCCTCAGGGATCAGTGCTGGGTCCACTATCATTTGTCATTTATATTAATGATTTGGATGAGATTTAGGAGGCATGGTGAGTAAGTTTGCATATGACACCAAGATTGATGGCACAGTGGACAGTGAAGAAGGTTATCTTGAATTGCAACGGGATCTTGATCAATTGGGCCAGAGGGTTGTCGAATGGCAGACAGAGTTTAATTTAGATAAATGCGAGGTGATGCATTTTGGTAGATCGAACCAGGGCAGGACTTATTCAGTTAATGGTAGGGCGTTGGGGAGAGTTACAGAACAAAGAGATCTAGGGGTACATGTTCATAGCTCCTTGAAAGTAGTCACAGGTGGACAGAGTGGTGAAGAATGCTTGGTTTCATTGGTCAGAACATTGAATACAGGAGTTGGGACGTCTTGTTGAAGTTGTACAAGACATTGGTAAGGCCACACTTGGAATACTGGGTACAATTCTGGTCACCCTATTATAAAAAGGATATTATTAAACTAGAAAGAGTGCAGAAAAGATTTACTAGGATGCTACCGGGACTTGATGGATTGAGTTATAAGGAGAGGCTGGATAGACTGGGACTTTTTTTCCCTGGAGCGTAGAAGGCTGAGGGGTGATCGTATGGAGGTCTATAAAATAATGAGGGGCACAGATCAGCTGGATAGTCAATATCTTTTCCCAAAGGTAGGGGAGTCTAAAACTAGAGGAAATAGGTTTAAGGTGAGAGGGAAGAGATACAAAAAGGTCCAGAGGGGCAATTTTGTTCACACAGAGGGTGGTGAGTGTCTGGAACGAACTGCCAGAGGTAGTAGTAGAGGCGGGTACAATTTTGTCCTTTAAAAAGCATTTAGGCAATTACATGGGTAAGATGGGTATAGAGGGATATGGGCCAAATGCGGGCAATTGGTAAAAATTGGGCGGTATAGACAAGTTGGGCCGAAGGGCCTGCTTCAATGCTGTAAACCTCTCTGACCATGACTCTAAAATCTGGAATTGAAAGCTAGTTTCAGTGCTGATGATCATGAAACCATTGTCGATTGTTGTAAAAACCCATCTGGTTCACTAATGTCCTTTAGAGAAGGAAATCTGCTGTCCTTACCTGGTCTGGCCTACATGTGACTCCAGAGCCACAGCAATGTGGCTGACTCTTAACTGCCCTCTGAAATGGCCGAACAAGACACTCAGTTTGAGGGGCAATTAGGGATGGGCCGTGACCAGAATCATAGAATCCCTACAGTGCAGAAGGAGGCCATTCAGTCCATCAAGTCTGCACCAACAACAATTCCACACAGGCCCTATGCCTGTAACCCTGTGTATTTACCCTGCTAATCCCCTGACACCAAGGGGCAATTTAGCATGGCCAATCCACCTAACCTACACATCTTTGGACACTAAGGGGCAATTTAGCATGGCCAATGCCCCTAACATGCACATTTTTGGGACACTAAGGGGCAATTTAGCATGGCCAATGCCCCTAACATGCACATTTTTGGACACTAAGGGGCAATTTAACATGGCCAATGCCCCTAACATTCACATCTTTGGACAGTAAGGGGCAATTTAGCTGAGCTAATCTCCCTAATTTGCACATCTTTGGACACTTAGAGGCAATTTAACATGGGAATCCCCCTCACCTACACATCTTGGGACACTAAGGGGTAAATTAGCATGGCCAATCCCCCTAACCTGCACATCTTTGGACTGTGGGAGGAAACCGGAGCACCCGGAGGAAACCCACGCAGACACGGGGAGAACATGCAGACTCCATACAGACAGTGACCCAAAGCCAGAATCGAACTGGGGTCCCCGACACTGTGAGGCAGCTGCGCTAATCACTGTGCCACCGTGCTGCCCGAGTATGCAGCCAGATCTCGCTATCTTAATTATCCTCACACAAATTGCATTCTAATCCAAGTCAGGATGGGCCACAAATGTGAGCCTTGCCCACATCCCAGGAAAGAATAAGATGGAAAACCTGCGGGCACCATGGCAACCAGCCAGGGGCCTATCAGTGGGAACCTAGCAACGGTATGGCGGGAACCGCGGCAACAGACCAGTGGGTATCATGGCCCAAGGGTACAATGGCTAAGTACCAGGGACAACAGTGGGTACCCCCATGCCGCAAAAATATCTGGCAGAATCTGTGGGCGACGGACAAAACGGGAGGCAACGGGAGGAATCTCTGAGGCCTAGTTAGGAAAGCGGGGGAGGAAGGCAATTTGCAGTGTAGCCGGAATAATTAAGGCGAGCGATACAGCTGCGCATTAGTCACGGTCGAAAATTAAATTACCAACAGTCTGGTTTTGTCAGTAATATTTAAATGTTCCAATAACCTCTCTCTTTCGCTGAAGAATGAAGGGCTGACAGCTCACTCAGGGCTGCAAGACGGTGCTAAATCCGGGAGGAAATTATACTGACGCAAATTAGATTTCATTACTCTTTCTGCGGATGAGTCTGAATGTCGTCGGCCTTCACAACCAGGCTGTCTCCAATCCAACTCTTCGTAGAATCCCTACAGCGCACAAGGAGGCCATTCGGCCCATCGAGCCTGCACCGACAACAATCCCACCCAGGCCCCTATCCCTGTAACCCCTACGTATTTACAGTGCTAAGCCTCCTGACACTAAGGGGCAATTTAGCATGGCCAATCCACCCAACCTGCACATCTTTGGACACTAAGGGACAATTTAGCATGGCCAATCCACCTAACCTGCACATCTTTGGACACTAAGTGGCAATTTATCATGGCCAATCCACCCAACCTGCACATCTTTGGACACTAAGGGACAATTTATCATGGCCAATCCACCTAACCTGCGCATCTTTGGACACTAAGGGGCAATTTATCATGGCCAATCCACCTAACCTGCGCATCTTTGGACACTAAGGGGCAATGTAGCATGGCCAATCCACCTAACCTGCACATCTTTGGACACTCAGGGGCAATTTAGCATGACCAATCCACCTAACCTGCACATCTTTGGACACTAAGGGGCAATTTAGCTGGGCCAATCCACCTAACCAGCACTCCTTTCAGGCTGTGGGAGGAAACCGGAGCACCCGGAGGAAACCCACGCAGACATGGGGAGAATGTGCAAACTCCGCACAGACTGACACCCAAGGCCGGAAGCGAAGCCAGGTCCCTGAGGCCATGTGGCAGCAGTGCTAACCACTATGTCGCCCGAGAAATCAGGGTAGGCCCAACCCGAAATCTCACTGAGACCAGGGTGGGGGAGGCCGTGAGTGAGGTGATTCGGTGATGAGGAATGTTCTGGAAACACCCCGTGTCAGACTTTTCAAATTCGGGTCTCACTCCTGTCTCGGCACCATCTTAACCCCTCATATGTCAAGAAGGGGATGCCAACCCCATCACACATCTTTGATCAGGGAAAGAGAGGGAATCTGAAGGGAGGGTGACAGGGAAAGGGCTGGGGAGTAAGACTAGGAGAGATGCTGTTTTGTTGCAGAGAGCTAGTGCAGACAGGATGGCCCAAATGGCCTCCTATGCGGTCATCTTTCTCTGATTTGAACCTGCATCACCAATTTCATGTCTTTCAACCTCTTCAGCACTTCACAGGAGCGTAATCCCATTGGGAGACAATAGCTTAGTAGTATTATCACTAGACTATTAATCCAGAAACTCTGCTAATGCTCTGGGGACCTGGGTTTGAATCCCGCCACGGCAGATGGTGGAATTTGAATTCAATAAAAAAAATCTGGAATTAAGAATCTACTGATGACCATGAAACCATTGTCGATTGTCGGAAAAACCCATCTGGTTCACTAATGTTCTTTCGGGAAGGAAATCTGCCGTCCTTACCCGGTCTGGCCTACATGTGACTCCAGAGCCACAGCAGTTGCCCTTGAAGGGGCGGCACAGTGGCACAGTGGTTAGCACTGCTGCCTCATAGCGCCAGGGACCTGGGTTCGATTCCCGGCTCAGGTCACTGTCTGTGTGGAGTCTGCACGTTCTCCCCGTGTCTGCGTGGGTTTCCTCCGGGTACTCCAGCTTCCTCCCACAGTCCAAAAGATGTGCTGGTTAGGTGCATTAGCCATGCTAAATTCTCCCTCAGTACACCCGAACAAGAGTGTGGCGACTAGGAGATTTTCCCAGTAACTTCATTGCAGTGGTAATGCAAGTCTACTTGTGATAATAATAATACATTTTAAAAAGGAATTCATCTCCCCAAGCACTGTTGCCACATTAAATGACCAGGCATGGGAAAGAAATGGAATTCATCAAGTAGCTTTCATTACAAGCTTGGGTTCAAGGTTGGTTGATCGGGAGTCAATATGAATCCAAACAGGTGATGAAGAGATTGGCCGCCTTCTGAAGGGTGTGGGAAGGCGATGATGGACATCTCGGACACCCCAGGGGTGGGAGCTATGGGGGCAGGACAGGCAGAGGCACGAAGAAGCTTCTAGATTACACCCAGCCAGTCAGAGTTGGCAAAACCCTCACACCAAACACATCGTCAAAAATGTCCCCCCCCCCCCACCACACCACCGACCCCCCCGGTTGTGATCTCCTTGGCAACCTCAAGGGGCCAGTTCCCAGCGATGACTCCACACCGGGGCTGCAAGCTCCAGCTGGGGGGTGCCGGAGGTCAGTATCAGCCAGAGTTAACGTTTCGAGTCCGTGCGACTGGCTGCATGTGACTCGATATCACAGAACATTCCGGCGGATTGCTCTGGGTCACTCCATTATAGTAAAGACGCCATCTATTTCGAAGTTCTTGTTGTACAGGGAGGGCATTTCAGGGCTCAGGGCCCGGGCTGCAGAGGGCCCGGGGTGTACAGGGCCCGGGGTGCAGAGGGTCTGGGGTGCAGAGGGCCCGAGCTGCTGAGGGCCCGAGCTGCTGAGGGCCCGGGCTCCTGAGGGCCCAGGCTGCTGAGGGCCCGGGCTGCTGAGGGCTCGGGCTGCTGAGGGCCCGGGCTGCTGAGGGCCCAGGCTCCTGAGGGCCCGGGCTGCTGAGGGCCCGGGCTGCTGAGGGCCCGGGCTCCTGAGGGCCCGGGCTGCTGAGGGCCCGGGCTGCTGAGGGCCCGGGCTCCTGAGGGCCCGGGCTCCTAGGGCCCGGGCTCCTGAGGGCCCGGGCTGCTGAGGGCCCGGGCTCCTGAGGGCCCGGGCTCCTGATGGCCCGGGCTGCTGAGGGCCCGGGCTGCTGAGGGCCCAGGCTGCTGAGGGCCCAGAGGACTGAGGGCAAAGGAAACCAGTGATGCCCGGGAGGCTGGAATTGGAGGCGTGTTCAGAGCAGGGAATTGTGGCATTTGCAGGAGATTTTCGCCACCGTGTGGTGGGGGGGGGGGGGGTTGGGGGCAGTGGAGGGAGTGAGGGGAAAGGTGGGGGGGGAGGGGAGAGTGTTGGGGAAGGATGGGAATGGGGGGAGGAAGAACAGTGGGGAGTGGGGGAGGGAGTTGGGGGGAGTGGGGGGGAAACAGTGGGCTGTGGGGGGAGGGGGGAGTGTGGGGGGGGGGAACAGTGGGGAGTGGGGGTGGTGAGGCGATGGAGCAATGTGAAGTCAAGCGAGCCGTGCAAAACGCTGTACACGGGACCAGAAGATCTCGGTGACGACGGTTGACAAACCGTCTCTGCCACGGGAATACGCATTCAGGAGCTGGGGTGATTCCTGGTCCCTATCTCATCCATACACCCCCGCTCTCTTCCCCAACCCCCCGACATCCTGAGAGTCTGGAAATCTTCCTGCGCAAATATATTCAGTGACTCAGGCAGCTCGGTGGCACAGTGGTTAGCTCATGCTGCCTCACAGCACCAGGGTCACGGGTTCGATTCCCGGCTCGGGTCACTGTCTGTGTGGAGTCTGCACATTCTCCCCGCGTCTGCGTGGGTTTCCTCCGGGTCCTCCGGTTTCCTCCCACAGTCCAAAGAAGTGCGGGTTAGGTGCATTGGCCATGCTAAATTGTCCCTTCGTGTCAGGGGGACTAGCTAGGGTAAATGCATGGGGTTATGGGGATAGGTGGGATTATGGTCAGTGCAGGCTCGATGGGCCGAATGGCCTCCTTCTGTAGTGTAGGATTCTGTGGATCTATGACTTGGTCACCACGGCCCATCTGTGGTCGAGAATTCCACAGGTTCAGCACCCTCTGAGTGAAGAAATCTCTCCTCATCTCAGTCCTATGTGGTCGATTGTGTATCTTGAGACTGTTATCCCCTTGTTTTGGACTCAGAGCAGCGGTGCAGAATAATAAAGCTATGTGATAGCAGGATAATGTGTCACTCGTGTGAAGACAGAGCAATAAACAAGGATTAACACTGGCCAGGCAGATCGTAACGCTTGTCCCAACTTAGGACATTTAAGTAGGGTCCCACGAGAGGATGACAGCTTTAAAACCACAGGGAGTCCCTCCCCTTTCTCGCCCTGAGTAGGAGAGCTCCCCCCACTGCCCCCCTTCGGAGAAATTCCATCCACATTCATTGTGAGGGGATTGGAGTGTAGGGAACAGGGATATTTTGCTTCCATTGTATAGGGCGTTGGTGAGGCCACAGCTGGAGTATTGTGTGGAGTTTTGGTCTCCTTATCTGAGGAAGGATGTCCTTGCTATAGAGGGAGTGCAGAGGAAGGCTTAACAGGCCGATTCCTGGGATGGCAGGTCTGTCATATGAGGAGAGACTAAGTCGGTTAGGATTATATTCACTGGAGTTTAGAAGAGTGAGAGGGGAATCTCATCGAAACTTATAAAATTCTAATGGTTAGATAGGCTAGATTCAGAAAGAATGTTCCCAACGTTGGGGTAGTCCAGAACTAGGGGTCATAGTTTGAGGATAAGGGGTAAACCTTTTACAACTGAGGTGAGGAGAAATTTCTTCACCCAGAGGGTGGTGAATGTGTGGAATTCACTCCCACAGAATGTAGTCGAGGCCAAAACGCTGTGTGATTTCAAGAAGGAATTAGATATAGCTCTTGGGGCTAAAGGGATCGAGGGATATGGGGGGAAAGAGGGGGGGGGGATTAGGATATTGAATTTGATGATCAGCCATGATGAAAATGAATGGCGGAGCAGGCTCGAAGGGCCGAATGGCCTCCTCCTGCTTCCAGTTTCCATGTTTCTATTCAAGCCTGCAGTCCCGGCTCTAGCCACTAGATGATGTAAACGCCCTTCCGATGGGTCGAGTTGCACACCCTGGCATTCGCAGGAGGTGCTGCAGGCAGGAACTGCGTCGCTGGTGCGGGTTCGAAGACCCCTCGCCGAGCGATCCATGCAGCGGCAGCCCCGTCACGTGACGGCGCGCACGTCGAAGTTCGTCGTTAGCCGGGACGGAGGCCCAGTGCCCATCACGCGCCCCCCCACAGGTTGTTGTTAATCCTCTTGGACATCCCCCCCACCCCCGCCCCCCCCACCCCCGCCCCCCCCCCACCCCGCCCCCGCCCCCCCCCGCCCCCCCCCACCCCCGCCCCCACCCCCCCCACCCCCACCCCCACCCCCACCCCCGCCTGCCATCAGACTTTTGAATGGACCTATTTCACTTTAAGCTAATCTTTCTCTACACCCTAGCTATGACTGTAACACTCTCTGTACCCTCTCCTTTCCTTCTCTATGAACGGTATGCTTTGTTTTTTAGCATGCAAGAAACAATATTTTTTACTGTATACTAATACATGTGACAATAATAGAAACACAGAAGATAGGAGCAGGAGGAGGCCATTCGGCCCTTCGAGCCTGCTCCGCCATCCATCACAACCATGGCTGATCATCCAACTCAATAGCCTAATCCTGCTTTCTCTCCATAACCTTTGATCCCATTCGCCCCAAGTGCTATATCCAGCCACCTCTTGAATACATTCAATGTTTTGGCATCAACTACTTCCTGTGGTAATGAATTCCACAGACTCACCACTCTTTGGGTGAAGAAATGTCTCCTCATCTCAGTCCTAAATGGTCTACCCTGAATCCTCAGACTGTGACCCCTGGTTCTGGACTCCCCCCACCATCGGGAACATCCTCCCTGCATCTACCCTGTCTAGTCCTGTTAGAATTTTATAAGTCTCTATGAGATTCCCCTTCATTCGTCTGAACTCCAGTGAAAACAATCCTAACCTGGTCAATCTCTCCTCATACATCAGTCCCGCCATCCCCGGAATCAGCCTGGTAAACCTTCGCTGCGCTCCCTCGAGAGCAAGAACATCTTTCCTCAGGAAAGGAGACCAAAACTGCACACAATACTCTAGGTGTGGTCTCACCAAGGCCCTGTATAATTGCAACAACGCATCCCTGCTCCTGTACTCGAAACCTCTCGCAATGAAGGCCAACTTGCCATTTACCTTCTTCACCGCCTGCTGCACCTGCATGCTTACCTTCAGTGACTGTTGCACAAGGACACCCAGGTCCCGCTGCACACTCCCCTCTCCCAATTTACAGCCATTCAGGTAGTAATTTGCCTTCTTGTTTTTGCTTCCAAAGTGAATAACCTCACATTTATCCAAATTATACTGCATCTGCCATTGATTTGCCCACTCACCCAACCTATCCAGATCATTCTGAAGGATCTCTGCATCCTCGTCACAGTTCACCCTCCCACCCAACTTGGTATCATCTGCAAACTTTGAGATGTTACATTTTGTTCCCTCATCCAAATCATTAATATATATTGTGAATAGCTGGGGCCCCGGCACCGATCCCTGCGGCACCCCACTAGTTACTGCCTGCCAATTTGAAAAGCACCCATTAATTCCTACTCTTTGTTTCCTCTCTGCCAACCAGTTTTCTATCCATCTCAATACACTCCCCCCAATCCCATGCACTTTAATTTTGCACGATAATCTCTTATGCGGGATTTTGTCAAACGCTTTCTGAAAGTCCAAATATATCACATCTACTGGCTCCCCCTTGTCAACTCTACTAGTTACATCTTCAAAGAATTTGTCAAGCATGATTTCCCCTTCATGAATCCATGCTGACTCTGTCTGATCCTGCCACTGCTTTCTAAATGCTCTGCTATAAAGTCCTTGATAATGGATTCGAGGATTTTCCCCACTACCAACGTTAAGCTGACTGGTCTATAATTCCCTGTTTCCTCTCTACTTCCCTTTTTGAATATTGGAGTGACGTTAGCTACCCTCCAATCTGCAGGGACTGTTCCAGAGTCTATAGAATCCTGGAAGATGACCACCAATGCATCCACTATTTTGAGAGCCACTTCCTTCAGTATTCTGGGATGTAGATTATCAGCCCTGGGGATTTATCCGCCATCAATTTTCCCAGCACCATTTCTCTACTAACATTGATCTCTCTCAGTTCTTCTCTCTCACTAAATCTTGCATTCTCCAACGTTTCTGGCATCTGATTTGTGTCCTCTTTTGTAAAGACAGAACCAAAGTATGTATTCAGTTGCTCGGCCATTTCTTTGTCCCCTATTATACATTCCCCCTCTTCTGTCTGTAGGGGACCTACATTTGTCTTCACCAACCTCTTTCTCTTCACGTATCTGGAGAAACTCTTAGTGCCAGTCTTTATGTTCCCTGCTTACTTTTGTCCTGTATCTTCCCCTTCTTAATCAATCTCTTGGTCCTTCTTTGCTGAATTCTAAACTGTTCCAAATCCTCAGACTTATTATTTTTCTTGGCCAATCTGTATGCTTCTTCCTGGGATCGGATACTCTCTCTAATTTCCTTTGTAAGCCATGGATTGCCCTCTTACCCATTTTGCTTTTGTGCCAGACAGGGATAAAGAGTTGCTGCAGTTCCCCCATGCGTCCCTTGAATGTTTGCCATTGTCTATCCACTGTCATCCCTTTAAGTAACTCTCCCCAATCTATCAAGGCCAACCCATGCCTCATATCCTCATAGTTTCCTTTATTAAGATTCAGTACCCTAGTCTCCGAATCAACTACTTCCCCCTCCACCTTGATAAAAAATTCTATCGTGTTATGGTCCCTCATCCCCGAGGGGTCTTGTACAGCGAGATTGGCAATGATTCCCTTCTCATTACACAGTACTCAGTCTAAGATGGCCTGCTCTCTAGTTGGTTCCTCCATATATTGTTCAAGAAACCATCCCGTGTACACTCCAGGAATTCCTCCTCTATAGCATTGTGCCTAATTTGATTTGCCCAATCTATGTGCAGATTAAAATCACCCATGATCACCGATATTCCCTTATCACATGCATCACTAATTTCATGTTTAATACCATTCCCAGCATCACCACTGCAGTTTGGGGGACACCCACTAATGTTTTTTGCCTCTTGGTATTTCTCAACTCGACCCATACAGACTCCACATTGTCAGAGCCAATATCCTTTCCCACTATTGTGTTAATTCCCTCTTTAACCAGCAGTGCCACTCCAACACCTTGTCCGTTATGCCTGCCCTTCCTGAATACCCTGAAGCACCCAATTCCCACCCCTGGTCACCCAGCAGCCATGTCTCCGTAATCCCAATTATATCGTATAAATCAAATCAAAATCTAATCTTTGCTTTCCAATTGTCCATTCAAAGGTGGGTGCAACTGGAGGGTGGGCCAATGGTGGGAGATCACATGATGACGTCTCCAGGCACACACCAGTCAGAGTTGGCAACCTGAACACCCCCCCCCTCCCCCCACCCACCCCCTCCCCCCCCCCAACCACCCACCCTCCCTCCCCCCCCCACCCACCCACCCTCCCTCCCCCCCACCCCCCCAACCCCCCTCCCCCCTCATCCACCACCCCCCCCACCCACTCCCCCCACCGCCCCCCCCCACCCACTCCCCCCTCCACCACCCCCCCACCGCCCCCCCCCACCCACTCCCCCCTCCACCACCCCCCCACCGCCCCTCCCCCCTACCTACCCCCCCCTCCCCCCCTACCCACCCCCCCACCCACTCCCCCCTCCACTACCTCCCCACCGCCCCTCTATGTGAGTTTAGTAGCCCCGAGAAAGGATTAAATTACTAAAAAATTACTCTGCCCAAGATGCACCGCATCTTTGGACACTAAGAACCACCTCAGAGTGTGGTAGAATCTACGGAGGAAGCCTGAATACCGTAGCACGCTCTGTGGTGGCCATTTTGAAATGTTGGTGATGGGCTCTTCACCTTCCTTGGGGCAGCTCAGGATGCAGTATTGGCCAGGCGGGATACCCGGGGAGGGGTGTTATTGTGGTCCCACCGAAAGGAACAGCATTTTAAATGGCCACTGGGAGGCGATACAGTCCGGCTGATCGCCCCTGGCCACGATCTGTGTCGAAAGCTTGAATAGTATTGCACTGTGACGGCCATTTTGGAATTCTTTGCAATGCCTTTTCTGATATTTTATGACTGAAGTTTATTCTTTGAGAAGGAGGAAAATAATCTGCGCCCCCACCCCCCTCCCCCACCCCCACAAAAAATCCCTCCTCCCCGCGGTTTGCCAATGTCGTTCCTCGTCAGGCTTCCTGTAAACCACCCGGCAGAGTCTGTCACACCGAGACATCGGTCCCACTCACCAGTTATTCACTTGTAAGATGGTGAGGCCCGTGTCTTGTGCGAGTTGTTTCTTCTGCTCCTCGGACGGGTACGGATGCTGCAAGGGGAAGACAAAGAGGGTCAGTCGTAACTCTTTAACAATGGGCAATGGGCTCTTAATTGAACAATGACCCTGGGCGTGGGCCCCTTTGATGGTAAGAGAGCGGCGCGGGGCATCAATCGGAAAAGGACAGCGGGCATCATGCCCGGGGATGTCCAGGCCAACATTTATCCCTCAACCAACAGACCACCAGGTCATTGACCATGTTGCTTGCTGTGGGATCTTGCTGTGCACCAACGAGGTGCTGCATCTCCTGTGTCAAGATGAGTGAGTAGACCTCAAACGTACACCGATGCCCATGATGCATGACAGGAGGTGCTACATAAATGCGCACCCTGCCTTTCAATGTTAGGTCAGGGCCACCCGATTGTCGTGAGATGCGTAGAATCCCCATGATGCAGAAGGAGGCCATTCAGCCCATCGAGTCTGCACGAACTCCTACCCAAGCTTACCCCATAGCCCCACGTATTTACCCTGCTAATTCCCCCTAAGGAGCAACTTAACATGGCCAATCCATCTAACCGGCACATCTTTGGACACTAAGGGGCAATTTAACATGACCAATCCACTGAACCCGCACATCTTTGGACGCTAAGGGGCAATTTAGCATGACCAATCCACCTAACCTGCACATCTTTGGAATGTGGGAGGAAACCAAGTCGGGTGGTGGAGGCAGACACGCTGACATCGTTTAAGACTTACCTGGATAGTCACATGAGCAGCCTGGGAATGGAGAGATACAAACGATTGGCCTAGTTGGACCAAGGAGCGACACAGGTTTGGAGGGCCAAAGGGCCTGTTTCCTGTGCTGTACTGTTCTTTGTTCTTTGAAACCGGAGCACCCGGAGGAAACCCACGCAGACAGTGACCCAAGGCCGGAATTGAACCCGGGTCCCTGGCGCTGTGAGGCAGCAGTGCTAACCACTGTGCCACCGTGCTGCCCCAGATACAAATCTTACTTGAAAGTGCGAGGTAGGGGAGGGGAGAGTGGGATGGGGGGGGTGGAGTGCGGGGGTGGTCAGGATGCGTGAGAATCGGTGGGGTCCTTCAAAAAAAAAAGCTTTCTTTCTGCCAGATAGCCAAGTCACAAAAGATCACACAACTTTAGTCATCCACTTACAATTTGAATACATCTTCCTGTTCTCCAGCTGCCTGCAGTGCGGTTATAACAGATGGGCAGATAACATTGTGATCCCATTTAGCGCTGGCAGGCGAAAGAAGGCTGCCAGGCTCCGGCCTTTATACAGGCCGGGGCTTTGATGGCCTCTCTGCTTCTTATCTGACAGGCCTGTGATGGATGAGCCTTGGGTCTCAGTGTCTCTCTCTCTCTCTCCCACACTGAGGCCTGTTGTCAGAGGCAGTTGACAGCAGGTTGACGGATGGCAGTGGGGAGGAGGGGGAAAAAAACACAGGCCTCCATCCACACTCCGAGGGCCCGGCTCGGTTAGGCCCCAGGGGGTTGCCACGGGATACTGGATCACTCTTCCCCCACGCCCCCCCCACCCTCCCCACACTCCTCCATCTTGTTTCCAATTGCAAATGACCTCGTAACAAACGGGCTCACTGAGACAGTGACAGCTGTGACCCAAAATGAACCCGGGGAAAGGACAAAAGTGTCCTCAGAGATGGGGCGGCTGGAATGATTGATGGTGACCTTTCGAGGCAGGAGAAGTCTTTCGGGTCAAAATTCAAAAGAAAATCACATGTTCTTAAAATAAGTTGGTGTACATCGATTCCCCCGCATCCCGACTCCACCCCAACCTCAATAAATGGCCAGCATATTTCTATGATTTATTTCCCATCCTTAATTGCCCCCTATTCAAAGGATATTAAGAGTCATAGAATCATAGAATCCCTACAGTGCAGAAGGAGGCCATTCAGCCCATCGGGTCTGCACCGTCCACAATCCCCCACAGGCCCTCTTTCCGTCACCCCACATATTTACCCTGCCAGGGGGTAAATAAAAGGTCATTTTTCCTCCTGACACGAGGGTCAATGTAGCATGGCCAATCAACCTAACCTGCACATCTTTGGAGTGTGGAGGAAACCGGAGCACCCGCAGGAAACCCACACAGACACGGGGAGAACGTGCAGACTCCACACGGACAGTGGCCCAAGCCGGGAATCGAATCCGGGTCCCTGGCGCTGTGAGGCAGCAGTGCTAACCACTGTGCCACCGTGATGCCCCGCATCTTGCGAGTAGTTCCCAGCATACCCTCTAACTCTATCCTTTACTCTCATTCTATGCTTTTAAAACCTTACTCTAATCCTTTTAAAATCTCTAATAATGTTCCATTTCAATCTCTTTCAGATTGAGTGGATCTACTTTATATTAAGCTGCTCTTTCTCTACACCCCAGCTATTTGATTTGATTTATTATTGTCACCTGTATTAGTATCCAGTGAAAAGTATTGTTTCGTGCGCATTATACAGACAAAGCATACCATTCATAGAGAAGGAAAGGAGAGAGTGCAGAATGTAGTGTCACAGTCGTAGCTAGGGTGCAGAGAAAGATCAACTTAATGCGAGGTAGGTCCATTCAAAAGTCTGACAGCAGCAGGGAAGAAGCTGTTCTTGAGTCGGTTGGTAAGTGTCCTCAGACTTTTTCCCGATGGAAGAAGGTGGAAGGGAGTATGTCTGGGCTATGACTATAACGCGACATTCTGCACCCTCTCTTTTCCTTCTCCCATATGTACTCTATGAATGGTATGCTTTGTCTATGTAGGGTGTAAGAAACAATACTTTTCACTATTTATTTATCAGTGTGACAAGTAGACTTACATTAACACTGCAATGAAGTTACTGTGAAAATCCCCTAGTCGCCACACTCCGGCGCCTGTTCAAATACACCGAGGGAGAATTTAGCACGGCCAATTCACCAAACCAGCACAACTTTCGGATTGTGGGAGGAAACCGGAGCACCCGGAGGAAACCCACGCAGACACGGGGAGAACGTGCAGACTCCGCACAGACAGTGACCCAAGCTGGGAATCAAACCCAGGTCTCCTGGTGCTGTGAGGCAGCAGTGCCAACCTAAATTGCCCTTAGTGTCCAATGATGTGTAGGTTAGGTGGATTGGCCATGCTAAATTGCCCCTTAGTGTCCAAAAATGTGTGCGTTAGGTGGATTGGCCATGCTAAATTGCCCCTTAGTGTCCAATGATGTGCATGCTAGGTGGATTGGCCATGCTAAATTGCCCCTCAGTGACCCTGTCAAACCCAAGGGCGGGGTCATGACCCTGTTAAACCCTGGGGAGGGGCTTATTAGTTACTATTAAACACTGTGAAGGGGTTGTGATTCTATTCGACGTAAATGGATTCTTGTTTTTCGTGAATCAGTGAAAGTTAGGGAGCTACAAGAGTTGAGGACAGGCTGGAGATGATTCCAGGGATATGGAAAAGGGGATTTCAGTTTTCTATATCCCAGCCTGATTGGATCTGATGGAGCCTGTCCGGGATGGGTGCAGGAACAACACAAAAATAAGGTAAAAAAAACGCTTTCAAAGAGGGTTGGGGTCAATTCTCCCCACGTTACTCTGTCCAGTGGGGTATAATTCCAACTATAGAACACTCCCGAGCATCAGAACACACTGCCTCCATTCAGAATGTTTCTGCCTGAGATTCAAACTCTACAACTCTCCCTGAAGCCTCTACATCCCTCCCAATTCTGGTCCCACGAACATTCCCAATTTTAATCGTTCCATCATTGGTGGCTACACCCGGGACCCAGACTCCGGAATTCCCTCCATAAATATTTCCGTCTCTCGCTCCTTCTCTCTCTCTCTCCACTTTAGGACACTGTATGTGGGCGTCGCTGGTGGGACCAGCATTTATTGTCCATCCATAATTATCCTTGAACTGAGTGTCTCACTCGGCCATTTGAGAGGGCAGTTGAGAGTCAACCACATTGCTGTGGCTCTGGAGTCACATGTAGGCCAGACTGGGTAAGGACGGCAGATTTCCTTCCCTAAAAGGACATTAGTGAACCAGATGGGTTTTTATGACAATCGATGATAGTTTCATGGTCACCGTTACTCAAACAAACTTAATATTCTAGAATATTAATATCATAGGATACTGACAGTGCAGATGGGGCCATTCCCCATCAAGTCTGCACCGACTCTCTGAGAGAGCATCTTATCCAGGCCCTTACCTGCCCTTTTACCTTGGCCAATCCATCTAACCTATACATCTTTGGACACTAAGAGGCAAGTTAGCATGGCTAATCCACCTAACCTGCACATCTTTGGATACTAAGGGACAATTTAGCATGGCCAATCCACCTAACCTACACACCTTTGGACACTAAGGGCCAATGTAGTATGGCCAGTCAACCTAGCCTACACACCTTTGGACACTAAGGGGCAATTTAGCATGGCCAATCCACCTTACCTGCACATCTTTGCAGTGTG
Source organism: Mustelus asterias (assembly GCF_964213995.1). NCBI lineage: Eukaryota > Metazoa > Chordata > Chondrichthyes > Carcharhiniformes > Triakidae > Mustelus > Mustelus asterias. The sequence continues at coordinate 60,147 of NW_027591649.1, read as the reverse complement.
GGAGGAAACCCACGCAGACATGGGGAGAACGTGCAAACTCCACACAGACAGTCACCCAAGGCCAGAATTGAACCCGGGTCCCTGGCACTGTGAGTTAGCAGTGCTAACCACCGTGCCACCCTTTTAATGATTAATAAACACTTCAAGGGCATAATTCCTGAGTCTAGCTTTTAATTCCACATTTGATTAATTGAATTTAAATTCCACCAGTTGCCGGGGTGGGATTTGAACCTGTGACCCCCCCTCCCAGCTCAGCGGCATCTGAGGCCTTTGGATTACTAGTCTCACTGCGCCATCATCTCCCAAAGGTCGGGAAGTCTGAAACGAGAGGGCGTAGGTTTAAGGTGAGAGATACAAAAGTGTCCAGAGGGGCAAGTTTTTCACACAGAGGGTGGTGAATGTCTGGAACAAGCTGCCAGAGGTAACAGTAGAGGCGGGTACAATTTTATCTTTTAAAAAGCGTTTAGACAGTCACATGGGTAAAATGAGTAGAGAGGGATATTGGCCAAACACGGGCAATTGGGATTAGCTTTGTGGTTAAAAAAAAGGGCAGCATGGACAAGTTGGGCCAAAGGGCCTGATTCCATGCTGTAAACCTCTATGACTCTAATCCCCTCTGAAAGTTTAAGCACCAACATGGAGCAGCTGGGCCGAATGGCCTCCTTCTGCACTGTAGAGTTTCTATGATTCTAACATTGGGCAGCTGGGCCGAATGGCCTGTTTCCGTGCTGTAGATCCTTTGTCATTCTCTACAAGGTGTTGGGATGACCAGTGGGATTATGGGGTATGGGTGGGGGATGGCGGGGGGATGATGGAGCCCTGGCAATCGCTGGGTTGTACATCTTACCGTGAGGTGCTGGAAAAGCCAGGCCCGCATGATGTTGGTGGCAACTTTGGGGAAGATGCCGCGTTTTTTCTGACGTCGCTTGTCCTTGTCCAGGTCGTCATCGTCACCCGTCCCAGGCGAGGCCACGCTGTTGTCTAAGGTGTCTCCTAAAGAGAGAGAGAGAAATCACGGGATTAGCACTCCCGCAGAGGGTGGGAGGTCGGGTGCGTTTACTTCTTAATGGGCTGAAACTAAGAGACTGGAACAACCTTCCCACCTCCACATCGGGTTGTATCACAGCTTGGTTTGGCTCCTGCTCCAAACCAGACCGCAAGAAACTACAAAAGGTTGTGAACCCCAGTCCATCACACAAACCAGCCTCCCATCCATTGACTCTGTCTACACTTCCCACTGCCTCGGGGAAGCAGCAACACAATGAAGAACCACGCGCACCCCGGACATTCTCTCTTCCACCTTCCATAGAGGCGGACTCTGCCCACATCAGAAGCCATGCTCCACTCCACACATCATCTACAGCCCCACGGCCCCACGGAGCAGATGGGACCTCACCCAGAGACACTCTCACACACTCTCACACTCACACATTCTCACACACACACACTCACTCACACATACACGCATACACACGCACTCACTCACTCACTCACACACATATATACATTCACACACACTCACGGACACACACACACTCACTCACACATATACATTCACACACATTCACACAGACTCACTCACACACACACACACACACTCACACACACTCACTCACACACACACGCATACACACATGCATGCACACACGCATACACACACTCTCTCACACACACACACTCTCACACACACACACTCTCACACACACACACTCTCACACACACACACTCTCACACACACACACGCACACACTCACTCTCACACACTCACACTCACTCACACACACTCACTCACACACAGACACACACAGACACACTCACACACACTCACTCACCCCTAGACACTCACACTCAATCACACTCACACTCAATCACACTCACACAGACACACTCACACAGACACACTCACACAGACACACTCACACAGACACACTCACACAGACACACTCACACTCACTCACACACACAGACTCTCACACACACAGACACACACACACACACAGACACACACACACAGACTCTCACACACACAGACACACTCACACACTCTCACACACACTCACTCACACATTCACAGATATTTTTCGAACAGTAAATCCGTCTCTGAGCAGGTTGCATATTCCTAATTGATGATATTCAGTTTCCAGCCTATCAGAGGCTGGTTCCTGATTCCTGTATATTTATTCACTCAGTGGTTGTGAATTTATGTATTTATGCTGTTTAAATCGGAATAAAACCGGGCCAATCAGCAGCTGCTGTTCTACTCTTTCCTGGCCAAAAAAATAGCTTGAAAGCCCTGCCTGGAGGGGAGCTGAATACTGCATCTGTCAGCACCCAGCTCACCCCAGCGGCCAATCCCCCTGTGCCCAGCTCCCCACACCCCCCTCCCCAAACACCGGGTACCACACGCTAACCACCCACACCCCCCCAACTACACAGAGCAACGCCCAGAGAAAGTACAGATCATAAAGGAAAAAACAACATCTCTGTACATGAATCCACACGTGAACACACAGGTGGACACACGTGAACATACTCATGTGAACACATGTGGACACACACGTGAACACACACAGACACATCTGAACACTGAAGGGGCTGGATAGGGTAGAGGTGGAGAGATTCTTTCCACTTAGAAAGGAAGCCAGAACTAGAGGGCACAGCCTCAAAATAAAGGGGGGTCAGTTTAGGACAGAGTTGAGGAGGAACTTCTTCTCTCAGAGGGTGGTGAATCTCTGGAATTCTCTGCCCACTGAAGTGGTGGAGGCTACCTCGTTGAATATGTTTAAATCACGGATAGATGGATTCCTGATCGATAAGGGAATTAGGGGTTATAGGGATCAGGCGGGTAAGTGGAACTGATTCACTTCAGATCAGCCATGATCTTATTGAATGGTGGGGCAGGCTCGAAGGGCCAGATGGCCGACTCCTGCTCCTATTTCTTATGTTCTTATGAACACACATACATGGACACACACAGACACACACGTGAACGTACAAGTGAGCACACACGTGGACACATACACACATGAACATACACATGGAGCCACACACACGTGAGCACACACATGGATACATATACACATGACCACACACATGGACACACACATGAACATTCACATGTGAATGCACATATGAGCATGTGTGGACACATACATACATGAACACATACATATCAATACATACCCATAAACACACATACGTGAACACATAGACAAGTCATAGTCAGAGGATTTTACAGCACAGCAAGAGGCCATTCGGCCCATCATGTCTGTGCCGGCCATCAAGCACTTATCCATTTTCCAATCCTTGGTCCAGAGCCTTGGAAGCACGCATACACCTGAACACACATGTCAACACATGCACACAAACATGAACAGACGCACAACAGGAAGTGTCTGCTGCTCAAAAACGGATTCACGGTCATCACGAACTCTTTATTTGAGAATTCTTTTACTGAATTCAAATGTCACCATCTGCCGGGGTGGGATTCGAACCCTGGTCTTCAGAGCATGACCCTGGGTCTCTGGATCACTAGCCCAGCGACAGTACCACTACGCCACCGCGTCCGGCCTCCCAGCGCATACCTATCGGTCGTACTCAACGAGCCGATGCAAAATACAACTTCCTTCCGGGAGTGGGGGGAGAAGACGCAATTCGCCAACTCAGGCCAGCTGTCTTCCTGGATTTTACACCGTGTGACCTCCCACCTTTGGCCTCCTCTGCTCGGTCAAGCGGGGCCTGCCTGCCTCCAACCGTTTGACAGCAGCGAGTGAGGAGAAAAAAAAGAAAAGGTTTGTGTTTGTGCAATTTCTTCGACAAGGTTCCTGTCGACAGAGCCAGCTGAGGAGAGGGGGAACTGGCCATTCCTGGATAATCCCGGCCTATCCTGGAGGGTTGATGGGCTAAGCCTACCTCGAGGGGCCAAATCTTCCCCCTGAGGTAGGAGGGTGGGCTGGGAGGGAAGGGGGCTGGTGTCTTTCTGAGGTTTAGCCTTCCGGGAAAGACATGGAGTGGATGTGGGCTTTGGTTCCGATCTGTTCTGCGTGGAGTTTGCTGCTAACTCAGGCTGGGCCGTGATTAATGTTCCTTCCCCAGCTTCCCACTGTTTTATGGCCTCTCTTGGTAGGCAGTCCTTAGCAGAGTTTACACAGAGGTTGCTGCTTCTCCGAGGGGGCTCCTTCAACACCTCCGCCGACACAAAATTTATACCCCTGCCTCTGTTCCCAACATCCAGCACGGAGGATTGGGAAATACGGCCTTCTGCCTGACTCGAATCGAGGAAACTGTCAGGTGTTCCTGCACAGACACTGGCTGAACTGCCGCCTGAGGACATCTCGCAATAATTTAGGAGCTAATTGCTGTGAGCCAATGGTTAAATCCATAAATCGATCCCTCCAGTACAGAAGGAGACCATTCGGCCCATCGAGTCTGACCCGACACAATCCCACCCAGGCCTTATCCCCATAACCCCACACATTTACCCCGCTAACCCCCCCGACACTAGGGGGTAATTTAGCATGGCCAATCCACCTAACCCGCACATCTTTGGACACTAAGGGGCAATTTAGCATGGCCAATCCACCTAACCCACACATCTTTGGACACCAAGGGGCAATTTAGCATGGCCAATCCACCTAACCTGCACATTTTTGGACACTGAGGGGCAATTTAGCATGGCCAATCCACCTAACCCGCACATTTTTGGACGCTAAGGGGCAACTTAGCATGGCCAATCCACCTAACCTACACATCTTTGGACACTAAGGGGCAATTTAGCATGGCCAATCCACCTAACCTGCACATTTTTGGACACTGAGGGGCAATTTAGCATGGCCAATCCACCTAACCCGCACATTTTTGAACGCTAAGGGGCAATTTAGCATGGCCAATCCACCTAACCTACACATCTTTGGACACCAAGGGGCAATTTAGCATGGCCAATCCACCTAACCTGCACATTTTTGGACACTGAGGGGCAATTTAGCATGGCCAATCCACCTAACCCGCACATTTTTGGACGCTAAGGGGCAATTTAGCATAGCCAATCCACCTAACCTACACATCTTTGGACACTAAGGGGCAATTTAGCATGGCCAATCCACCTAACCTGCACATCTTTGGACACTGAGGGGCAATTTAGCATGGCCAATCCACCTAACCCGCACATCTTTGGACTGTGGGAGGAAACTGGAGCACCCGGAGGAAACCCACGCAGACACGGGGAGAACGTGCAAACTCCACACAGACAGTGACCCAAGGCCAGAATTGAACCCGGGTCCCTGGCGCTGTGAGGCAGCAGTGCGAACCACTGTGCCACCGTGCCACCCATTACAAATCACCCGGAACCATCGAAGGGAAGGGCCCAAAAGGCCTTAGTTCAACTGAACTTTGACCCCTCCCTCCCCCCAGTGAGTGATCCAATATTAAAACCGAATTGTGGCACATTAGCACATGACTATTTCCACACTGCTGCCTCACAGCGCCAGGGACCTGGGTTCAACTCCGGCCTTGGGTCACTATCTGTTTGCACGTTCTCCCCGTGTCTGGGTGAGTTTCCCCCGGGTGCTCCAGTTTCTTTTTGTTTATTTATTTGTGGGACATGCTGGCTGTGCCAGCATTTATTGCCCACCCGTAGTTGCCCGAGGGCAGTTGAGAGTTACCCACATTGCTGTGGCTCTGGAGTCACATGTAGGCCAGACCGGGTAAGGACGGCAGATTTCCTTCCCTAAAGGACATGAGTGACCCAGATGGGTTTTTCTGACAATGGTTTCACAGTCATCAGTAGATTCTTAATTCCAGATTTTTTTTATTGAATTCAAATTGCACCTTCTGCCGTGGCGGGATTCGAACCCGGGTCCCCAGAACATTAGTTGAGACTCCGGATTAAAAGATGAGCGATAATATCACTCGGCCATCGCCTTGCCCTCCACACGATTTCTCCCACAATCCAAGGATGTGCGGGTTAGGTTGATTGGCCGTGTGAAACTGACCCCAGTGTGGAATTCACTCCCACAGAATGCAGTTGAGGCCAAAGCATTGTCTGGTTTCAGGAAGAAATTAGATACAGCTCTTGGAGCTAAAGGGATCAGGATATTGAATTGGATGATCAGCCATGATCATAAGGAATAGTGGAGCAGGCTCGAAGGGCTGAATGGCCTCCTCCTGCTTCCAGTTTTTGTGTAAACTGGGCAGGAATCACAGAGCCGGGGGGGGGGGGGGGGGGGGGGGGAGGTGGGGGGGGAAGGCAAGGGGGAGACCGGAATTACCGCACGCTCGCGCGCACACTCACACAGACGCTCTCTCGCACACAGACGCTCTCTCGCACACAGACGCTCTCACGCACACAGACGCTCTCACGCACACAGACGCTCTCACGCACACAGGCACTCACGCACACAGACCCTTACGCACACAGGCACTCACGCACACAGGCACTCACGCACACAGGCACTCACGCAGACGCTCTCTCGCACACAGACGCTCCCTCGCACACAGACGCTCTCTCGCACACAGGCACTCACGCACACAGGCCCTCACGCACACAGGCACTCACGCACACAGGCACTCACGCACACAGGCACTCACGCACACAGGCGCTCACGCACACAGGCGCTCACGCACACAGACGCTCACGCACACAGACGCTCACGCACACAGACGCTCACGCACACAGACACTCACGCACACAGACACTCACGCACACAGACACTCACGCACACAGGCACTCACGCACACAGGCACTCACGCACACAGGCACTCACGCACACAGACCCTCACGCACACAGACCCTCACGCACACAGACCCTCACGCACACAGACCCTCACGCACACAGACCCTCACGCACACAGACCCTCACGCACAGGCACTCACGCACACAGACACTCACGCACACAGACACTCACGCACACAGACACTCACGCACACAGACACTCACGCACAGACACTCACGCACAGACACTCACGCACAGACACTCACGCACAGACACTCACGCACACAGACACTCACGCACACAGACACTCACGCACACAGGCACTCACAAACACAGGCACTCACGCACACAGGCACTCACGCACACAGGCACTCACACACAGGCACTCACACACACAGGCACTCACACACACTGGCACTCACACACACAGGCACTCACACACACAGGCACTCACGCACACACGCACACAGGCACTCACACACACAGGCACTCACGCACACAGACACTCACGCACACAGGCACTCACACACACAGACACTCACACACACAGACACTCACACACACAGACACTCACGCACACAGGCACTCACACACACAGACCCTCACGCACACAGGCACTCACGCACACAGACCCTCACGCACACAGACACTCAGGCACAGGCACTCACGCACACAGACACTCACGCACACAGACACTCACGCACACAGACACTCACGCACACAGACACTCACGCACACAGACACTCACGCACACAGACACTCACGCACACAGGCACTCAGGCACACAGACCCTCACGCACACAGACACTCACGCACACAGACACTCACGCACACAGACACTCACACGCACAGACACTCACACACACAGACACTCACACACACAGACACTCACGCACACAGGCACTCACACACACAGACCCTCACGCACACAGGCACTCACGCACACAGACCCTCACGCACACAGACACTCAGGCACAGGCACTCACGCACACAGACACTCACGCACACAGACACTCACGCACACAGGCACTCACGCACACAGGCACTCACGCACACAGGCACTCACGCACACAGGCACTCACGCACACAGGCACTCACGCACACAGGCACTCACGCACACAGGCACTCACGCACACAGACACTCACGCACACAGACACTCACGCACACAGACACTCACGCACACAGGCACTCACGCACACAGGCACTCACACACACAGGCACTCACGCACACAGGCACTCACGCACAGAGGCACTCACGCACACAGACACTCGCACACAGGCACTCACGCACACAGGCACTCACGCACACAGACACTCGCACACAGGCACTCACGCACACAGGCACTCACGCACACAGGCACTCACGCACACAGGCACTCACGCACACAGGCACTCACGCGCACAGGCACTCACGCGCACAGACACTCACGCGCACAGACACTCACGCGCACAGACACTCACGCACAGACACTCACGCACACAGACACACGCACACAGACACTCACGCACACAGACACACGCACACAGACCCTCACGCACACAGACACGGTCCTTGTGCAAAAGAAAAGATTTCATTGGAAATCCCTTCGCTCGGAAGCAGAATGAGTCCTGACCCCATTACTGCGACCACCAATTCCCCGCAGTTTTCCCCGTGCTGCAAACACAAAGACCCCACCCTGCCCAAACTTCCCCTTTCTCATTAACACGAGCTGCCTGTCCCTCTCTGCCTGCCGCTAAAAGAGAGGTCAGTGCTCCCGTGGATTTTAAATAAAAAATGATGCTGCTTGCTTAGTCTCGTGCCTGTAATTATTCCTCCAATATTTCATTGATTAAGCTGTGAATCCGGAAGAGGTTCAAAGAAGCACTGTCCCTGGCGGCTCTGAATCACTGGATGGAATAGAATCAGCTTCAACCTAATGTCTTCTTTCTCTGTAACCACTTCCCCCTCCAATAGCAACCTCTTGACACAAGATATTTTTCAAAGCTAAATTTTTAATGATCTATAGACTGCAGGTTGTAATTTAAATGGACTGGGGAGGGGGGGGTGGTGGGGCGGGGGGGGGGGGGGGGGGGGGGGGGGGGGAGGAGGAGATGCCAGGATCACTTTAAAAATGCAGAATTAATACAATTCCCGTTCCCTCCACCCCCCCCCCCCCCAATCGTGCTGGGTCTGTGCGTCTGATGGTGTTGTTGGGGAGGGTGACACTCACGGTCTCTGCCCCTCGGCCGAGTGGGAATGTAGCGGGATACGTCCAAGCCGGAATGCCGCAAAATCTCCCAGGCCAGCTAACTCGTCAGAGTGTTAAACTAGAGCGAACTAGAAATGGCAGAGAGTCTGAGCGACAAGAGGTTGGGGGGGAGAACGGGGAGGGGGCTAAGGCAGAGACGGGAGAAAGGGGGAGTGGGGGGACAGGGAGTGGGAAGGGGAGAGGGAGAGGGGGGAAAGGGAGAGGGGTAAGGGAGGCGGGAGAGGGGGAAGGGGAGAATATTGCAACCACAATAATCTCTCCCCCAATGTCAACAAAACGAAGGAGATAGTCATCGATTTCAGGAAGCATAGAGGAGAACATGTCCCTGTCTACATCAACGGGGACAAAGTAGAAAGGGTCGAGAGCTTCAAGTTTCTAGGTGTCCAGATCACCAACAACCTGTCCTGGCTCCTCCGCGCCGACGCTATAGTTAAGAAAGCCCACCAACGCCTCTACTTTCTCAGGAGGCTAAGGAAACTTGGCATGTCAGCTACGACTCTCACCAACTTTTACAGATGCTCCATAGAAAGCATTCTTTCTGCTTGTATCACAGCTTGGAATGGCTCCTGCTCTGACCAAGACCGCAAGAAACTACAAAGGGTTGTGGATGTAGCCCAATCCATCACGCAAACCAATCTCCCACCCATTGACTTTGTCTACACTTCCCGCTGCCTCGGCAAAGCAGCCAGCATAATTAAGGACCCCATGCACCCCAGACATTCTCTCTTCCACCTTCTTCTGTCGGGAAAACGATACAAAAGTCTGAGGTCACGTACCAACCGACTCAAGAACAGCTTCTTCCCTGCTGCCGTCAGACTTTTGAGTGGACCTACCTCGCACTAAGTTGATCTTTCTCTACACCCTAGCTGTGACTGTAACACTACATTCTGCACCCTCTCCTTTCCTTCTCCCCTGTGTACTCTATGAATGGTATGCTTTGTCTGTCTAGCGCGCAAGAAACAATACTTTTCGCTGTATCCCAATACATGTGACAATAATAAATCAAATCAATGCTTTCATTAATGGTGATGCAGATGGAGCAAGGCGAGAGAGTGAGTTACCTTGTTCGCTGCAATTATCCCCACTGTGCGATGCGAGGCCCCCACTGGAGGGCCCGGGCGTGCCTGAATGCGTGGACCCCGTGTCATCGTGGTCTCGATTCCAGTGATTCTGCGGAGATATAAGAAAATCATTTATTCCATACACAATCGGGAAAAGAGGTGGAGTCAGTCAGGAGAAGAGGCGGGGCCCATTGGAAAAGGAGGTGGGGTCAGTCAGCAAAAGGGTGGGGCTGGACATCAGAAGGGGCGGGGTCAGTCAGCCCCCTCATCCCTTTTTTTGTTTTATTCATTTTTACGGGACACGGGCGTCGCTGGCTGGGCCAGCATTTATTGCCCATCCCTAGTTGCCCGAGGACATTTGAGAGTCAACCATGTTGCTGCGGCTCTGGAGTCACAAGTAGGCCAGACCAGGTAAGGATGGCAAATTTCCTTCCCCAAAGGGGCATCAGTGAACCAGATAGCTTTTAACGACAATCGACAATGGTTTCACGGTCATCAGTAGATTCTTAATTCCAGATTTTTTTTTATTGAATTCAAATTCCACCACCTGCCGTGGCAGGATTCAAACCCGGGTCCCCAGAACATTACCCTGGGTCTTTGGATTACCAGTCCACTGACAATACCACCGCACCACTGCCTCCCCTTAAGTCGGCCAATGTAGAGGCAGAGATCTGCTCCAGAGAGATGGTGGTGTGGCAGGGCTGAGTGGCTGGCGGCCATTTTGCAAACTTGGTCGGCCCAAAGATGGCAGCCATTTTACAGACGGGCCTGTTGGAAGGACAGATGCGCACTGACACACTGACTAACTGAAAATAACTGAAGACATTAAGAGCCAGATCACAGCGCTGAAAATCCCAAATCGTAAAGGGAGACAAACAATGTTCCTCAGCAATTGGATGGATACAGTTGATTTTTATGTTAATTCTAGCCAAGAATAATTGGCGTATTTGGAGTTGCCCAAAGCAACAGCTGAAACAGGCTTAATATTTGTATTTTTTTTGCTTTGTGACTAATCCTATTACACATTGATATGTTCCATACACAAATACATCTCGGCCCGAGGTCAGTAATAAGTGTCCACTTTACTGAATCTGATGAAGAATTATAGAGAGTGCTTGGATTTCCATTACGTCAGGTCGACACGGTGGCACAGTGCTTAGCACTGCTGCCTCACAACGCCAGGGACCTGGGTTCGATTCCCGGCTCGGTCGCTGTCTGTGCGGAGTCTGCACATTCTCCCCGTGTCTGCATGGGTTTCCTCCGGGTGCTCCGGTTTCCTCCCATAGTCCGAAAGATGTGCTGGTTAGGTGGACTGGCCATGCTAAATTGCCCCTTAGTGTCAGGGGGACTAGCTAAGGCAAATACATGGGGTTATGGGGATAGGGCCTGGGTGGGATTGTGGTCGGTGCAGACTCGATGGGCCGAATGGCCTCCTTCTGTACTGGAGGGATTCTATGACGCCCCTGGCACTTTAGCCTCAGTAAGAGTTGTGGAAACTCAGCTCTCTGCACGACCCCACCTCATTAACCCGAAAGCAATACAAAGAACAAAGAATATTACAGCACAGGAACAGGCCCTTCGGCCCTCCAAGCCTGTACTGACCATGCTACCTGTCTGAACTAAAACCCCCTACCCTTCCGGGGACCATATCCCTCTATTCCCATCCTATTCATGTACTTGTCAAGACGCCTCTTAAAAGTCACTACTGTATCCGCTTCCACTACCTCCCCCGGCAGCGAGTTCAAAGCACCCACCACCCTCTGTGTAAAAAACCTGCCTCGTACATCTCCTTTAAACCTTGCCCCTCGCACCTTAAACCTGTTTCCACGAGTAATTGACTCTTCCACCCTGGGAAAAAGCTTCTGACTATCCACTCTGTCCATGCCCATGGTTGAGGGAGGGGGGGGCGGGATGCGGGATAGGGAGGGGAATGTAGGTTGCGGTTTTGTGCAGTATAACAGTGCCGGGATGTACCAGGCGGCTCCCCAATGTAGTCCCGCCCCCAGAGCAGTGTCCCAGTGATGGGAAGGGGGCAGGTTGGAGTCAGGATTAGCTCCTCGGGAACGAGCCGCGGGTTTGCAGAGCGAATGGTGATTGATGACGATGAGGGAACGGGAAGGTGGAGGCACTGGGGCCAGGACCACCTCCCCCCATTGGCTGGCTGCCAGCTCCATGGTGACAGCCCTCTCTGTGGGTGCCCAGCGGGGCCTTCAGAGCAGGGAGAGGCCTTCAGAGCAGGCTCCCAACTATACCCCCCCCCTCGCCACCACCCACCCCCCAGGGTGTTCCCCTCTGATCCAGGACACCTCTTACCCTCAGGCAACACTCATTCTTATTTCATCAAACTCACCTCCTCCCAGCCATTTCAGTCTCTAACCCATCTCCCCCCCCCACCATTCAACCCCCTCCCCCCGCCCCCGACTCCCCACCACCACCCTCCCTCAACACCCATACCCCATCCTGCCCCTCCACCCCCTTCAGCACCTCCAGCTCTCCCGGTGAGGGGTTGCGGTGGCCCCAGAGCCGCTGGCCCTCTGATTGGCCCAGCAGATATAGCGCGTCGCCTGCCCACCCCCCTCGATAAATTCCAAGCATCCTCTCTGGGGAAAAGAATTCTGCAGACTAAAGACCCTCTGAGAGGAAAGACATCTAATCTCCGACATCACGATGTAGTCTTTCCATCGCCCCAGGAGTTCTGAAGAGATTTTATCTCCAGGAAACCATTCTGAAGTCGAGTCACTGTCAGAAGGTCAAAACGCAGCAGGCAGTAAGTTATTGGTTAATTTTCCTTTGGTCATACTGGACGTTCGGCCCCTGATACAGCATTGACAAGAACGGGCCTTCATATCAGGGGGAAGCCTTTCCTTTATTTATTGATTTGATTATTATTGTCACATCATAGAATCAATCAGTACAGAAGGAGGCCATTTGGACCATCGAGTCTGTACCGACCACAATCCCACTTAGGCCCTATTCCCATAACCCACATTCACCTGCCAGTCCCCCTGACTCAAGGGTCAATTTACCATGGCCAATGCACCTAGCCCGGACATCTTTGGAGTGTGGGAGGAAACCGGAGCACCCGGAGGAAACCCACGCAGACACGGGGAGAATGTGCAGACTCCACACACACAGTCACCCGAGGCTGGAATTGAACCTGGGTCCCTGGCGCTGTGAGGCAGCAGTGCTAACCACTGTGCCCCCCCAAATGTATTAGGATACAGTGAAAAGTATTGTTTCTTGCGCGCTGTATGGACAAAACATACCGTTCATAGAGTATATAGGGGAGAAGGAAAGGAGAGAGTGCAGAATGTAGTGTTACAGTCACAGCTAGGGTGTAGAGAAAGATCAACTTAATGTAAGGTAGGTCCATTCATAATTCTGATAGCAGCAGAGAAGAAGCTGTTCTTGAGTCGGTTGGTACGTGACCTCAGACTTTTGTATCTTTTTCCCGACAGAAGGTGGAAGAGAGAATATCCGGGGTGCGTGGGGTCCTTGATTATGCTGGCTGCTTTCCTGAGGCAGCGGGAAATGGAGATGGAGTCAATGGATGGAAGGTTGGTTTGCGTGATGGATTGGGCTACATTCACAACCCTTTGTAGTTTTTTGCCATCTTGGGCAGAGCAGGAGCCACGCCAAGCTGTGATACGATCAGGAAGGATGCTTTCTATGGTGCATCTGTAAAGATTGGTGAGAGTCGTAGCGGACATGTCGAATTTCCTTAGCCTCCTGAGAAAGTAGAGGCGTTGGTGGGGCTTTCTTAACTATAGTGTCGGCATGGGGGGACCAGGACAGGTTGTTGGTGATCTGGACACCTAAAAACTTGAACTCTCGACCACTTCTACTTTGTCCCCGTTGATGTAGACAACTAGTTGTGGGGTAGAATTGTTCTGTAGTCCTGCCAGTGGGTACAATGGCGGGCGGTTTGGGGGGGGGTGGGGAGAGAATTGGGCCAGTCTGAATTTCTCATGGGATTCTCCCTTGGTGCCTGCCATGGCGAATCGGGAAGTGAGGGCCTGGTCAGAATCTTTCCCCTCCTTTAGGGGCACGGAAAGATAGGAATGGGTCGGAGTGGCGGCACCTCCATCCTCCCAATCCGTGAACAAATCCAGGAAGGATGTCAGGTGCTAACCGATGCCACGGTTCATCAAACTGTGTCATGGTGAAGCATTTGATCTGATTTCTCTCTGAGAGAGAGAGAGAGGGAGAGCCAGAGGCAGAATGTTGGATATCAGAGGGGGTTACAGTGAAGCTGTTGGTGTGCGGGCAGTTTATACAGTCTGTCTGTTCAGTGTCAGAGCCAGAAGCAGGAAAGGACAGATCAGACACTGAGCGACATCACAGCGTGTGGAGCTGAGTGCCCAATGTGTCCAGATGGAGCTCACTCAGACGAGATACTCCCGCAGCTACCTCAGATCACCTCTAACGCCAAAGCCCTGATAGAAAGGTAGGCAGAGGGTGGTGAATGTGTGGAATTCACTGCCACAGAAAGTAGTTGAGGGCAAAACGTATGATTACATAGAATCACACAGTACAGGAGAGGCCCTTCAACCCATCGAGTCTGCACCAACACATTAGAAACACTTGAACTTCCACCGAATCCCACTTGCCAGCACTTGGCCAAGAGCCCTGAATGTTATGATGTACCAAGCGCTCATCCAGGTACTTTTTAAAGGATGTGAGGCATCCCGCCTCCACCACCCTCCCAGGCAGCGCGTTCCAGACCGTCATAGAATCATAGAAGAGGAAATTAGATATAGTTATCGGGGGCGAAAGGGATCAAGGAATATGGAGGGAAGGGAGGGGGAAATCAGGATATTGAGTTTGATGAAATTGCGCCGCACTGTCAGAGGGTCAGTGCTGAGGGAGTGCCGCACTGTCAGAGGGTCAGTACTGAGGGAGTGCCGCACTGTCAGAGGGTCAGTAGTGAGGGAATGCCGCACTGTCAGAGGGTCAGTAGTGAGGGAATGCCGCACTGTCAGAGGGTCAGTAGTGAGGGAGTGCCGCACTGTCAGAGGGTCAGTGCTGAGGGAGTGCTGCACTGTCAGAGGGTCAGTAGTGAGGGAGTGCTGCACTGTCAGAGGGTCAGTACTGAGGGAGTGCCGCACTGTCAGAGGGTCAGTACTGAGGAGTGCCGCACTGTCAGAGGGTCAGTACTGAGGGAGTGCTGCACTGTCAGAGGGTCAGTGCTGAGGGAGTGCCGCACTGTCAGAGGGTCAGTACTGAGGGAGTGCTGCACTGTCAGAGGGTCAGTAGTGAGGGAGTGCCGCACTGTCAGAGGGTCAGTAGTGAGGGAATGCCGCACTGTCAGAGGGTCAGTAGTGAGGGAGTGCCGCACTGTCAGAGGGTCAGTGCTGAGGGAGTGCTGCACTGTCAGAGGGTCAGTAGTGAGGGAGTGCTGCACTGTCAGAGGGTCAGTACTGAGGGAGTGCCGCACTGTCAGAGGGTCAGTACTGAGGGAGTGCCGCACTGTCAGAGGGTCAGTGCTGAGGGAGTGCTGCACTGTCAGAGGGTCAGTAGTGAGGGAATGCCGCACTGTCAGAGGGTCAGTAGTGAGGGAGTGCCGCACTGTCAGAGGGTCAGTGCTGAGGGAGTGCTGCACTGTCAGAGGGTCAGTGCTGAGGGAGTGCTGCACTGTCAGAGGGTCAGTAGTGAGGGAATGCCGCACTGTCAGAGGGTCAGTAGTGAGGGAATGCCGCACTGTCAGAGGGTCAGTAGTGAGGGAGTGCCGCACTGTCAGAGGGTCAGTGCTGAGGGAGTGCTGCACTGTCAGAGGGTCAGTAGTGAGGGAGTGCTGCACTGTCAGAGGGTCAGTACTGAGGGAGTGCCGCACTGTCAGAGGGTCAGTACTGAGGAGTGCCGCACTGTCAGAGGGTCAGTACTGAGGGAGTGCTGCACTGTCAGAGGGTCAGTGCTGAGGGAGTGCCGCACTGTCAGAGGGTCAGTACTGAGGGAGTGCTGCACTGTCAGAGGGTCAGTAGTGAGGGAGTGCCGCACTGTCAGAGGGTCAGTAGTGAGGGAGTGCCGCACTGTCAGAGGGTCAGTAGTGAGGGAATGCCGCACTGTCAGAGGGTCAGTAGTGAGGGAGTGCCGCACTGTCAGAGGGTCAGTGCTGAGGTAGTGCTGCACTGTCAGAGGGTCAGTAGTGAGGGAGTGCTGCACTGTCAGAGGGTCAGTACTGAGGGAGTGCCGCACTGTCAGAGGGTCAGTACTGAGGGAGTGCCGCACTGTCAGAGGGTCAGTGCTGAGGGAGTGCTGCACTGTCAGAGGGTCAGTAGTGAGGGAATGCCGCACTGTCAGAGGGTCAGTAGTGAGGGAGTGCCGCACTGTCAGAGGGTCAGTGCTGAGGGAGTGCTGCACTGTCAGAGGGTCAGTAGTGAGGGAGTGCCGCACTGTCAGAGGGTCAGTACTGAGGGAATGCCGCACTGTCAGAGGGTCAGTAGTGAGGGAGTGCCGCACTGTCAGAGGGTCAGTGCTGAGGGAGTGCCGCACTGTCAGAGGGTCAGTACTGAGGGAATGCCGCACTGTCAGAGGGTCAGTAGTGAGGGAGTGCCGCACTGTCAGAGGGTCAGTGCTGAGGGAGTGCTGCACTGTCAGAGGGTCAGTAGTGAGGGAATGCCGCACTGTCAGAGGGTCAGTAGTGAGGGAGTGCCGCACTGTCAGAGGGTCAGTGCTGAGGGAATGCCGCACTGTCAGAGGGTCAGTAGTGAGGGAGTGCCGCACTGTCAGAGGGTCAGTGCTGAGGGAATGCCGCACTGTCAGAGGGTCAGTACTGAGGGAGTGCTGCACTGTCGGAGGGTCACTACTGAGGGAGTGCTGCACTGTCAGAGGGTCAGTACTGAGGGAGTGCCGCACTGTCAGAGGGTCAGTACTGAGGGAGTGCCGCACTGTCAGAGGGTCAGTGCTGAGGGAGTGCCACACTGTCAGAGGGTCAGTGCTGAGGGAGTGCCGCACTGTCAGAGGGTCAGTACTGAGGGAGTGCCGCACTGTCAGAGGGTCAGTACTGAGGAGTGCCGCACTGTCAGAGGGTCAGTGCCGTGGGAGTGCCGCACTGTCAGAGGGTCAGTACTGAGGTAGTGCCGCACTGTCAGAGGCTCAGTGCTGTGGGAGTGCCGCACTGTCAGAGGGTCAGTACTGAGGGAGTGCTGCACTGTTAGAGGCTCAGTGCTATGGGAGTGCCGCACTGTCAGAGGCTCAGTGCTGTGGGAGTGCCGCACTGTCAGAGGGTCAGTACTGAGGGAATGCTGCACTGTCAGAGGGTCAGTACTGAGGGAGTGCCGCACTGACAGAGGGTCAGTATTGAGGGAGTGCCGCACTGTCAGAGGGTCAGTACTGAGGGAGTGCCGCACTGTCAGAGGGTCAGTACTGAGGGAGTGCTGCACTGTCAGAGGGTCAGTACTGAGGGAGTGCTGCACTGTCAGAGGGCCAGTACTGAGGGAGTGCCGCACTGTCAGAGGGTCAGTACTGAGGGAGTGCCACATTGTCAGAGGGTCAGTACTGAGGGAGTGCCGCACTGTCAGAGGGTCAGTACTGAGGGAGTGCCACATTGTCAGAGGGTCAGTACTGAGGGAGTGCCGCACTGTCAGAGGGTCAGTACTGAGGGAGTGCCACATTGTCAGAGGGTCAGTACTGAGGGAGTGCTGCACCATCATAGCTGCTGTCTCTCGGATAAAGGCTGGAATTCTCTGGTCTCGTACCCCCCGCTGCCACTGCCACTAAGAACGGAGAATGTGACGTCCAGCCAGATCTCCATTCACTGCAGCGGGACTGGAAAATCCCAGCAGCGGGTGAGGCCGGAGGATCACGGCCCAGATGTTAAATGGAAATCCTGCTGCTGCCTCATGTCCGTGGAGCCCCACACAACACCTCCCCCCCACACCCCCGGACAATCAACTAACATCACTGAAACATCTCTGTCCGCGGGATCTTGCTGTGCAGATGTTGGCTGTCGTGTTTCCTACATTGTAACGGTGACTCCACATCATGAATGCTTGGTTGGTTGGATATTTTTTTTAATTCATCCGTGGGACGTGGGTGTCGCTGGCTGGGCCAGCATTTATTGCTCATCCCTCATTGCCCGAGGGCAGTTGAGCGTCAACTATTGCTGTGGCTCTGGAGTCACATGTCGGCCAGACCGGGAAAGGACGGCAGATTTCCTTCCCTAAAGGAACCAGATGGGTTTTTCCGACAATCGGCAATGGGTCATCAGTAGATTCTTAATTCCAGATTTTTTTCATTGAATTCAAATTCCACCATCTGCCGTGGCGGGATTCGAACCCGGGTCCCCAGCGTGTTTCTGGATTAATAGTCTAGAAATAACAACATGAGGTCATCGTCTCCCCCAAGAGACACCAGGAAAGGTGCCACATGATTGGAAAATCTGTTGGCACGTAATGGGGAGAGCAGAAGTATTGAGTGGCCCACACTAGCGTGGCGAGAAGTTTCCACCCCCCCTCCTCTTCCCCGCACTGTCTATCGGAAGGCTCTCAGTTGTAACATGCGTGCTACCCCAGACTGTCTGCAGCCCATGTGACTCAGGACTGGTTCAGAAGGTGCGTCACAACACCGACTGCCCCCCACCCCCCCCCCGCTTTCCCCTCCCCACCCCAGGTGCACTCGATCTGGCCTCCGAACCTGGTACCAATAACCATTACGCTGTCAAACCTGACTGCAGTAAAGCTGAGGCAAATGTACAGATGTGGAGAGCGGGGAGACGTGTGCTTCTCATTATGATTAATTACACAGCTCGCTGCAACTCCCAGCCAGATGACGGCATTTTCGGGCGTCTGGATTATTCTTCAGTGAGATCCATTCAGAAAACCAGCTGCCATCCCTAAGTCAAGCTGCACCTACATTTCAAACAGGGTGGCACGGTGGTTAGCACTGCTGCCTCACAACACCAGGGACCCGGGTTCGATTCCCGGCCTTGGGTCACTGTCTGTGCGGAGTTTGCACGTTCTCCCCGTGTCAGCATGGGTTTCCTCCGGGTGCTCCGGTTTCCTCCCACACTCCAAAGATGTGTAGGTTAGGTGGATTGGCCATGGTAAATTTTCCTTAGTATCTAAAAATGTCTAGGTTAGGTGGATTGGCCATGCTAAATTGCCTTTGTGTCCAAAGATGTGTAGGCAAGGTGGATTGGCCATGCTAAATTGCCTTTGCGTCCAAAGATGTGTAGGCTAGGTGGATTGGCCATGCTAAATTGCCTTACTGTCCAAAGATGTGCGGGTTAGGTGGATTGGCCATGCTAAATTGCCTTAGTGTCCAAAGATGTGTAGGTTAGGTGGATTGGCCATGCTAAATTGCCCTTAGTGTCCAAAGATGTGTAGGTTAGGTGGATTGGCCATGCTAAATTGCCCTTAGTGTCCAAAGATGTGTAGGTTAGGTGGATTGGCCATGCTAAATTGCCCCTTAGTGTCCAAAGATGTGTAGGTTAGGTGGATTGGCCATGCTAAATTGCCCTTAGTGTCCAAAGATGTGTAGGTTAGGTGGATTGGCCATGCTAAATTGCCCCTTAGTGTCCAAAGATATGCAGGTTAGGTGGATTGGCCATGCTACATTGCCCATTAGTGTCCAAAGATATGCAGGTTAGGTGGATTGGCCATGCTCAATTGCCCCTTCGTGTCAGGGGGATTGGCAGGGTAAGTGCATGGGGTTATGGGGATAGGGCCGGGCTGGGATTGTTGTCGGTGCAAGCCTCCTTCTGCACTGAAGGATTCTATGATTCTAACTGCCATCCAGGGCCAATGCTTTCGGTTTGAGGAGGAGAGAGAAGTGGAGAGGTTGAGGGAGGGAATTGACGAGCTTGGACGGGGGGCGGTCGAGGCAACTGAAAGCACGGCCGTCAAAACGCACAGCAATTAAAATGGAGGGGACGCGCAAGGGGGCAGAATGAGGGAGTAGACACAGAGATGTCAGAGAGTTGTGGGGCTGGAGGAGATCACAGAACAAGTTCATTTGAAAACAGAGATAAGAATATTAAAATCGGGCTGGAGTCAATGAGGAACCAATGTACATTCGCCAATGTGGGTTTAAACGCGACTTAGTGCGAGTTGTTTTCTTTTTAATTAATTGATGGGATGTGGACGCCCTTGGCTGGGCCCAAAATTTATTGCCCATCCCCAATTGCCCCTTGAGGAGGTGGTGGCGCCTTCTTGAACCGCTACAGTCCATGAGGTGTAGGTACACCCACAGTGCTGTCAGGGAGGCATGTCCAGGATTTTGACCCAGCGACAGTGAAGGAACAGCCGATATATTTGCAAGTCAGGATGGCGAATGGCTTGGAGGGGAACCTCCAGGTTCTGGTGTTCCCAGGTTCCTTCAGACTCTCAACTGCCCTCTGAAATGGCCTCGCAAGCCACTCAGCCCAAGGGCAACTAGGGATGGGCAATAAATGCTGGCCCAGCCAGCGACGCCCATGTCCCACGAATGGACAGAAAATAGATGGTTGTGGGTTTGGAAGGTGCGGCCTAAGGAGCCTTGGTGAGTTACTGCAGTGCATCTTGTAGATGGTACACACTGCTGCTACTGAGCGTCGGTGATGGAGGGAGTGAATGTTTGCGGATGGGGTGCCAATCAAGCGGGGCTGCTTTATCCTGGATGGTGTCGAACTTCTCGAGTGTTGTTGGATCTGCACCCATCCAGGCAAGTGGAGAGTATTCCATCACATAAGAACACAGAATCAGAGTCCCTACAGTGCAGAAGGAGGCCATTCAGCCCATTGAGACTGCACGGATGACAATCCCATCCAGGCCCTATCCCCCTATTTATCCTACTAATCCCTCTCACACTAAGGGGCAATTTAGCACGGCCAATCCACCTAACCTGCACATATTTGGACTGTGGGAGGAAACCGGAGCACCCGGAGGAAACCCACGTAGACACGGGGAGAACGTGCAAACTCCACACAGGCAGTGAGCCAAGGCCGGAATTGAACCCAGGTCCCTGGCGCTGTGAGGCAGCAGTACTAACCACTGTGTCACCGTGCCACCCAAAAGAACATAAGAAGCAGGAGTAGGCCATTTGGTCCCTCAAACCTGCTCCGCCATTCAATAAGATCATGGCTGATCTTTTCGTGGACTCCGCTCCACTTACCCGCCCGCTCACCATAACCCTTAATTCCTTTACTGTTCAAAAATGTATCTATCCTTGCCTTAAACACATTCAATGAGGCCTCAACTGCTTCACTGGGCAGGGAATTCCACAGATTCACAACCCTTTGTGTGAAGAAGTTCTTCCTCAACTCAGTCCTAAATCTGCTCCCCCTTATTTTGAGGCCATGCCCCCTATTTCTGGTTTCACCCACGAGTGGAAACAACCTCCCTGACTTGTGCCTTGTAGACGATGGACAGGCTTTGGGGTGCCAGGAGGTGCTGCAGGATTCCCAGTCTCTGACCTGCTCTGGTAACCACAATGTTTATATGGCTGGGTCCAGTTCAGTTTCTGGTCAATGGCAACCCCCAGGATGTTGAGTTAGGACACGTGGGAATCAAAAGGCAATTCCAACCCGGAGTCAGGAATCCAAGCTGGGACCAGCCCGGTCTTTAAGGGTTGCCGTGCCTTTCTGAAGGTTGCTCTCTTGCCAAGTCACCGGGTGTCAGGTGAAGGGGAAAGGCCTTGGCCTATGGGTCCCAGTAGGCCCCAGTCAATTTGTCAGTCAGTTGGGCGGCACGGTAGCACAGTGGTTAGCACTGCTGCTTCACAGCTCCAGGGACCTGGGTTCGATTCCCGGCTTGGGTCACTGTCTGTGTGGAGTCTGCACATTCTCCTCGTGTCTGCGTGGGTTTCCTCCGGGTGCTCCGGTTTCCTCCCACAGTCCAAAGATGTGCGGGTTAGGTTGATTGGCCAGGTTAAAAATTGCCCCTTAGAGTCCTGAGATGTGTAGGTTAGAGGGATTAGCAGGTAAAATATGTGGGGGTAGGGGCCTGGGTGGGATTGTGGTCGGTGCAGACTCGATGGGCCGAATGGCCTCCTTCTGCACTGTAGGGTTTCTACGATTTCTATGATTTCAATCTCTCCCGAGGGTAAGCAAGAGGTGAATTCTGGCCCTCAAGAAGGAGTAGGAATGGGTGATAACGCAAGGAGCGAGTTCGCCACTGGAGTTTAATGCTTCTTAAACACAACGCTGGATGCAACAGTTTGTCTGTCAGTGTGTGGGCCTTGTAAACCCCATGGGCTGTTTGAAAGATTAATACATTTGCTGTTAACCAAATCGTTTGACTCCGAATGCAACAGCAACAACACAGAGCTGCGGCTTTCAGTCAGTGCAAAGTAAAAAGCCACAGGCTCTTTCCCAGGGAGAGGAACACTGCAAATGTAACCCTCTCACTGCCTGGTTGTGGGAGGGGGAATCTCTGCTCGTCTGCTCTACAGGGGTAATGACAGCGAGTGGGGGGGAAGGGGTGGAGGCTACCTCTCTCATACAAATGCAATGAGTGACGGTCTTCCAAGCGAGAACATGCGAGGCAATGCTCCAGTGCTCAGCATGGGCGCAATGTTGGAAATGAGGGTGACCCGCGACACATCCACAAAATCAACATTCCGTGCATTTGCCAATGGGTGATTCACATGATGCCAGCTTTACATAGGGGGCTGCCAACTGCCACCCCCCGATCCCCCCCATCCCCCACCCTCCCCGCAGTCTGCAGGAATTGACAATTGGGAATTCTTTTCTTATCATTTGTGGGACATGGGCGTCGCTGACTGGGCCCAGCATTTATTGCCCATCCCTAGTTGCCCGAGGACTGTTGAGAGTCAACCACATTGCTGTGGCTCTGGAGTCACATGTAGGCCAGACCGGGTAAGGATAGCAGATTTCCTTCCCTAAAGGGACATTAGCGAACCAGATGGGTTTTTCCGACAATCGACAATGGTTTCATCGTCATCAGTAGATTCTTAATTCCAGATATTTTTTATTGAATTCAAATTCCACCATCTGCCGTGGCGGAGTTCGAACCCGGGTCCCCAGAATCTTAGTTGAGTATTAGCTCTGCATCTAGCTCCGTGCTGTACCTGTCCTGGGAGTGTTTGATGGGAACAGTGTAGAGGGAGCTTTACTCTGTATCTAACCCCGTGCTGTACCTGCCCTGGGAGTGTTTGATGGGGACAGTGTAGAGGGAGCTTTACTCTGTATCTAACCCCGTGCTGTACCTGTCCTGGGAGTGTTTGATGGGGGACAGTGTAGAGGGAGCTTTACGCTGTATCTAACCCCGTGCTGTACCTGCCCTGGGAGTGTTTCATGGGGACAGTGTAGAGGGAGCTTTGCTCTGTATCTAACCCTGTGCTGTACCTGTCCTGGGAGTGTTTGATGGGGACAGTGTAGAGGGAGCTTTACTCTGTATCTAACCCCGTGCTGTACCTGTCCTGGGAGTGTTTGATGGGGACAGTGTAGAGGGAGCTTTACTCTGTATCTAACCCCGTGCTGTACCTGCCCTGGGAGTGTTTGATGGGGACAGTGTAGAGGAAGCTTTACTCTGTATCTAACCCCGTGCTGTACCTGTCCTGGGAGTGTTTGATGGGGACAGTGTAGAGGGAGCTTTACTCTGTATCTAACCCCGTGCTGTACCTGTCCTGGGAGTGTTTGATGGGAACAGTGTAGAGGGAGCTTTACTCTGTATCTAACCCCGTGCTGTACCTGCCCTGGGAGTGTTTGATGGGGACAGTGTAGAGGGAGCTTTACTCTGTATCTAACCCCGTGCTGTACCTGTCCTGGGAGTGTTTGATGGGGGACAGTGTAGAGGGAGCTTTACGCTGTATCTAACCCCGTGCTGTACCTGCCCTGGGAGTGTTTCATGGGGACAGTGTAGAGGGAGCTTTGCTCTGTATCTAACCCTGTGCTGTACCTGTCCTGGGAGTGTTTGATGGGGACAGTGTAGAGGGAGCTTTACTCTGTATCTAACCCCGTGCTGTACCTGTCCTGGGAGTGTTTGATGGGGACAGTGTAGAGGGAGCTTTACTCTGTATCTAACCCCGTGCTGTACCTGCCCTGGGAGTGTTTGATGGGGACAGTGTAGAGGAAGCTTTACTCTGTATCTAACCCCGTGCTGTACCTGTCCTGGGAGTGTTTGATGGGGACAGTGTAGAGGGAGCTTTACTCTGTATCTAACCCCGTGCTGTACCTGTCCTGGGAGTGTTTGATGGGGACAGTGTAGAGGGAGCTTTACTCTGTATCTAACCCCGTGCTGTACCTGTCCTGGGAGTGTTTGATGGGGACAGTGTAGAGGGAGCTTTACTCTGTATCTAACCCCGTGCTGTACCTGTCCTGGGAGTGTTTGATGGGGGACAGTGTAGAGGGAGCTTTACTCTGTATCTAACCCCGCGCTGTGCCTGTCCGAGGAGACTCCAGGAGGCTGTCTGTAATGGAGGGCCTCGCTTGGGCTATCAAATACTTATATAAATACATAAAAATTTAGTCAGCTTAAAGACACCCGGACGGCTGTCGAAAGTTTTCAGACGCAATCATTTACCTAATAGCCGGAAATGAGGTGATGGGGAGAACGTAATATTTAATTAGTCTGCTTCAAGTCTCTTAACAATTACACAGTTTGCAAGGAGCCGTAGTCACACGCCACTGGGAACAGACACACACTGTCTCCCCACCCCCCAGTGAAACCCAAATATCACCTCCTGTAAATT
The DNA here is from genome assembly GCF_964213995.1 of Mustelus asterias. Lineage (NCBI taxonomy): Eukaryota > Metazoa > Chordata > Chondrichthyes > Carcharhiniformes > Triakidae > Mustelus > Mustelus asterias. The sequence goes on along the minus strand of NW_027591649.1, from coordinate 35,494 downwards.
AAATATGGAGATTGATGTTTAGATTTCCCCGTTGCCTGTAACTACATCCTCATGAATAAAACATTTATCGAAGCTCAAAGCCGCAGTTTCCTCAAACAAGATGTAGAATTTGGCAACGGCGATCAAAGGGACTTCTACGTTGCCGCTTCCAAGTGACGAGTGATTCTTAAACTTCCCGGTCTAACATTCGAGAGCAGTTTACTCCCAATTATTAGCTTCGTGCTGACCTTTAGGATTTCTCTTTGCCAACAGTTTTGTGCCAAGCGGTGCCCTGGGGAGATGAGACCCGAGACATGGTCGAGAGCTTCAGGTTTCTCGGTGTACACCAACAACCTGTCCACCCCCAAAAAATCTCAACTCAGACTCAACAGTCTGCAAAAATCCACAAGAGGTGGAGAGATAGAGGCACAGAGAGAGAAAGAGGGGGAGAAAGAAAGGAAGTGGAGGGGGAGAGAGAGAAAGGAAGAGAGAGGGTGGGAGAGAGAGAGAGGGAGAGAAAGAGAGAGGGCATAGAGAGAAATGGGAGGGAGGGAGAGGGAGGGAGAGGGAAGAGAGAGAGGGAGAGAGAAAGAAAGAGAGGGAGAGAAAGGAACAGAGAGAGGGAGGGAGGGAGGGAGAGAGAAAAGAGAGAGGAGGGAGAAAGAGGGGGAGGAGATTGAGAGGGAGGGAGAGGAGACTGAAAGTATACGAGGAAGAGAGAGAGAGACAGGGGAGAGGGAGAGAGAGAGAGAGACAGGAGAGAGAGAGAAAAGAGAGAGAAAAGAGAGAGGGAGAGAGAAAAGAGAACATAAGAACATAAGAAATAGGAGCAGGAGTAGGCCATCTAGCCCCTCGAGCCTGCCCCGCCATTCAATAAGATCACGGCTGATCTGATCGTGGTTTTGTTCCACTTACCTGCCCGCTCCCCATAACCCTTAATTCCCTTATTGATCAGAAATCTATCTACCTGTGACTTAAACATATTTAACGAGGTAGCCTCCACTGCTTCAATGGGCAGAGAATTCCAGAGATCCACTACCCTCTGAGAGAAGAAGTTCCTCCTCAACTCTGTCCTAAACTGACTCCCCCTTATTTTGAGGCTGTGTCCTCTAGTTCTTGTTTCCTTTCTAAGTGGAAAGAATCTCTCTGCTTCTACCCTGTCGAGCCCCTTCATTATCTTATATGTCTCTATAAGATCTCCCCTCAGCCTTCTAAACTCCAACGAGTACAGGCCCAATCTACTCAATCTCTCCTCATAAGCTAACCCCCTCATCTCCGGAATCAACCTGGTGAACCTTCTCTGTACCCCCTCCAAAGCTAATATATCCTTTCTTAAATAAGGGGACCAAAATTGCACACAGTACTCTAGGTGCGGCCTCACCAGTACCCTGTTCAGTTGCAGCAAGACCTCCCTGCTTTTATACTCCATCCCTCTCGCGATAAAGGCCAACATTCCATTCGCCTTCTTGATCACCTGCTGCACCTGCAAACTGAGTTTTTGCGATTCATAGCGGGAGAGAGAAAAGAGTGTGGGGGGGGGGGGGTGGGGAGAGAGAGAGAGAGAGAGAGAGAGGGAGAGAGAGAGGAGGTAGAGAGAGAGAGAGAGGAGGTAGAGAGAGAGAGAGAGGAGGTAGAGAGAGAGAGAGCAAGATCCCAAACACCAGCAAAGTGAGAAACTTCCTGTCTCCCTAATTAAATGTCCTTTTTTTCTAATTCTTCTGTGGGATGTGGGCCATCGCGGGCTGGGCCAGCATTTATTGCCCATCCTTAATTGCCTATGGGGGGGCAGCTAAGAATCAACCACATTGCTGTGAGTCTGGAGTCACATGGAAGTCAGGCCAGGTAAGGACGGCAGATTTCAGAGAAACTGTGCAGTGCAGAAGGAGGCCATTCGGCCCATCGAGCCTGCACCGACAACAATCCCACCCAGGCCCTATCCCCGTAACCCCATGTATTTACCCTGCTAATCCCCCAACACTATGGGACAATTTAGCATCAATCCACCTAACCTGCACATCTTTGGACACTAAGGGGCAATTTAGCATGGCCAATCCACCTAACCTACACATCTTTGGACACTAAGGGGCAATTTAGCATGGCCAATCCACCTAACCTACACATCTTTGGACACTAAGGGGCAATTTAGCATGGCCAATCCACCTAACCTATACATTTGTGGACTGTGGGAGGAAACCCACGCAGACTCGGGGAGGACATGCAGGCTCCACACAGACAGGGACCCAAGCCGGGAATCGAACTTGGTTCCCTGGCGCTGAGAGGCAGCAGCGCTAACCACTGTTCCACCGAGCTGCCCACTAGCGGCCTGCTCCGGGAATGACTAGCTATGGAAGCAGACGAAAGTCTGCCTTGGCGTGCCACTGGGGTACAGAAAGAGAATCGGAACTGGAACCTTCCCGAGAATCGCCGTCCCTTGGACCCAGAGTGAGGTGTCAGTGCCTGGATTGTGTCCTCAGGGTGATTCTGCAGCATTTGCCAATTCCCCTTCAGCAGGACATTGATTGGGGTTGTGACACTTGGCAGGTCAGTAATACAAAGAAAAGTACAGCACAGGAACAGGCCCTTCGGCCCTCCAAGCCTGCGCCGATCATGATGCCTGCCTAAACTAAAACCGTCTGCACTTACAGAATCCGTATCCTTCCATTCCCATCCTATTCATGTATTCATCTAGATGCCCCTTAAATGCCGCTATCGTACCCACTCCCACCACCTCCCCGGGCAGCGCCTTCCAGACATTCACCACCCTCTGTTTAAAAAACTTGCCTCGCACATCTCCTCTAAACTTTTCCCCACGCACCTTAAACCTATGTCCCCGAGTACTTGACCTTTCTAACCTAGGAAAGAGCATCTGACTATCTGTCCATGCCACTCAGTCTTGTAAACCTCTGTCAGGTTGCCCCTCAACCTCCATCGTTCCAGTGAGATCAAACCGAGTTTATCCAACCTCTCCTCATAGCTAATGCCCTCCAGACCAGGCAACATCCTGGTAAACCTCTTCTGTACCCTCTCCAAAGCATCCACATCCTTCTGGTAGTGCGGCGACCAGAATCGTACACAATATTCTAAATGAGGCCTAACTAAGGTTCTGTACAGCTGCAGTACGACCTGCCAATTTTTATACTCAATGCCCCGACCGATGAAGGAAAACATGCTGTATACGTTCTTGACTACCTTAGAAACGGTCGAAAGCTTCAAGTTTTTAGGTGTCCAGATCACCAACAACCTGTCCTGGTCCCCCCATGCCGACACTATAGTTAAGAAAGCCCACCAACGCCTCTACTTTCTCAGAAGACTGAGGAAATTTGGCATGCCAGCTACGACTCTCACCAACATTTACAGATGCACCTTAGAAAGCATTCTTTCCGGATGTATCACAGCTTGGTATGGCTCCTGCTCTGACCAAGACCGCAAGAATCTACAAAAGGTCGTGAAGGTAGCCCAATCCATCACGCAAACCAGCCTCCCATCCATTGACTCTGTCTACACTTCCCGCTGCCTCGGAAAAGCAGCCAGCATAATCAAGGACCCCACACATCCCAGACATTCTCTCTTCCAACTTCTTCCATCGGGGAGAAGATACAAAAGTCTGAGGTCACGTACCAACCGACTCAAGAACAGCTTCTTCCCTGCTGCCGTCGGACTTTTGAATGGACCTCGCTTATATTAAGTTGATCTTTCTCTACACCCTAGCTATGACTGTAACACTACATTCTGCACCCTCGCCTTTCCTTCTCTATGAATGGTATGCTTTGTCTGTATAGCGCGCAAGAAACAATACTTTTCACTGTATATTAATACATGTGACAATAATAAATCAATTCAAATCAAAAATTATCCACATGTTGCTACTTTCAATGATCGGTGGACATATACGCCCAGATCTCTCTGCCTGTCAATACTCCTAAGGGTTCCACCATTTACCGTATAATTCCTACATACAATGGACCTTCCAGAATGCATTACCTCACGCTCGTCCGGATTAAACTCTACTTTAAATAAACACCGGTGCGCTGACAGTCAGCAGCCGTGCCTCGCTAGAGACATCCTGCGTCCCACGCTTCTCCGCGATACCCCTGACGGTTGCGAAAGATGCAATTAGACCGTCACAGGACACTCGACGTGGGAGTGTGTGAGAAAATATTTTTAACCGGGGGTGAGAGACACAGAGCTTGTGACGTGTTGCAAAGTGTCAAAATCTCCTTTCGTGGCAGCAATTCTTCACTCAGGGAGGAGATGGTGGGGGAGGGGGGGGGGTGGGGGCGGGTGACGGGGGCCATTTTGTACCGTGCACCCTCACTAACAAGGGACGAATCCCACTCCCCCACCTCCGCCTGACTGTACCCACTGAGCGTTGAACTCGTTCTAGGATCGCAGAGATTTAAAAAAAAGACTTTGTGTCTGTCTTTAGGGTTTAATTTTATGATGCAAGACCTCAGCTAAAATTAAAAAAAATCAGTCTAAACAATTTCTTGCAGAGACAAGCCCTAGAGAGATTTAAATAAACCTCCTGGAACTTGCGGAAAGTCTGATGTGGCAGCTTCTTGGCAGCTATCGACTGTCGGGGAAACTCAGTGCACTGTGTGTGTTATAAAGATAGGATCGGCCACAGACCCAGCTGACTCCCCCGACTGAAGGAGGCGGAGAGCCGACTGATGGTGATTTAACCCGAGGGTCACCACCTCTCAGGCGGGGGTCAAGGTTGAGATTGCGAGGCCCTCACGGATTGCCTCAACCGGCACCGGAATTGTGTGCCATAACCAGGTGATTAACGGTGGCAGTGCCCCCTTCCGGGCACTCTGCGTTAGGAAGGGCACAGAATCATAGAATCCCTACAGTGCAGGAGGCGGCTATTTGACCCATCGAGTCTGCACCGACAACAATCCCATCCAAGTCCTTTCCCTGTAACCCCAAGTATTGACCCTGCTAATCCCCTGACACTAAGGGGTAATTTAGCATGGCCAATCCACCTAACCCACACATCTTTGGACACTAAGGGACAATTTAGCATGGCCAATCCACCTAACCCATACATCTTTGGACACTAAGGGACAATTTAGCATAGCCAATCCACCTAACCCACACATCTTTGGACATTAAGGGGCAATTTAGCATGGTCAATCCACCTAACCTACACATCATTGGACACTAAGGGACAATTCAGCATGGCCAATCCACCTAACCCACACATCTTTGGACATTAAGGGACAATTTAGCATGGCCAATCCACCAAATCTACACATCTTTGGGCACCAAGGGGCAACTTAGCATGGCCAATCCACCTAATCCACACATCTTTGGACACTAAAGGGCAATTTAGCATGGTCAATCCACCTAACCTGCACATCTTTGGACACTAAGGAGCAATTTAGCATGGCCAATCCACCTAACGTGCACATCTTTGGACACTAAGGGACAATTTAGCATGGCCAATCGACCTAACCTGCACATCTCTGGAATTTGGGAGGAATATTGATTTTTTTATTATTGGGGGACATGGGTGTCGCTGGCTGGGTCAGAATTTATTGCCCATCGCTAGTTGCCCTTGGGCAGTTGAGAGTCGACCACATTGCTGTGACTCTGGAATCACATGTAGGGTAAGAATGGCAGATTTCCTTCCCTAAAGGGACATTAGTGAACCAGATGGGTTTTTCTGACAATCAACAATGGTTTTGTGGTCATCAGTAGATTCTTAATTCCAGATTTCTTTAACTGAATTCAAATTCTACCACCTGCCATGGTGGGATTCGAACCCGGGTCCCCAGAATATTTGTTTCTGGATTAATAGTCTCGCGATAATACCACTAGGCCTTCTTCTGTACTGTAGGGATTGTAACTGAATTGAAGTTCTGTCAGCTGCCGTGGTGGGATTTGAACCTAGGAGCATTCCTCTGGGCCTCTCAGATTGCTAGCCCAGTGACATAACCAGTGTGCCAGCATCTCTCCCATATTGCTCTCCCCAGAGAACACTGGGGGTTAGAAATTGTGATGCATGCCCCAGGCATGTAATGTAATTCAGCTTCAGGCTAGGCCTGACTGCTAAATTTGAGAAGCCTCAGGCCTCTTTGGTACTATGAGGCACCGACACCAGGACCCCTCCGGCTGGCCTCGCTACTGCCTGGATAACTTTACTTACGTATTTTTTTCAGATCTGTGAAGCTGGGAGGGTCAACATTACCTCAGCAACAGCCCTGTACGCAAACTTGCAACAAAAGTCAAGCGTGAGGTCTTATAACCATTCTCTAATTGCAATGTTACAAGGAGGGCAAAATATCACTTCCTCAGCTCCCTTGCTATCTCAGGGCCGTAGCGTAACTCCAGTGCACCTTGTCATCACCTCGATTTGAAGGGACTCGTGGCACCAAGTCCAAAGGGGTTTATCACCAGGCATCGCGTTGGTCTGGCTGCATGTGGCAAAGCCTGTACAGGTGAGGGGCACAGACGTACAGAGTGCTGACATGTACAGGTGAGGGGCACAGGCGTACAGAGTGCTGACTTGTACAGGTGAGGGGTACAGGTGTACAGAGTGCTGACTTGTACAGGTGAGGGGCACAGGCGTACAGAGTGCTGACTTGTACAGGTGAGGGGTACAGGCGTACACACTGCTGGCCCGTACAGGTAAGGGGTACAGACGTACAGAGTGCTGACCCGTACAAGTGATGTGGTCTTCATCACATTGTTGTATGTGGGATCTTGCTGTGCACAAATGTGCTACCACATTGCCCAAGTACAAGAATGGCTACACTTCAAAGGTAAGTTCAAAGTTTATTTATGAGTGTCACAAGTAGGCTTACATTAACACTGCAATGAAGTTACTGTGAAAATCCCCTAGTCGCCACACTCCGGCGCCTGTTCGGGTACACTGAGGGAGAATTTAGTACCTAACCAGCACGTCTTTTGGACTGCGGGAGAAAACCCACACAGACACGGGGAGAACATGCGGATTCCACACAGATAGTGACCCGAGCCAGGAATCGAACCCGGGTCCCTGGCGCTGTGAGGCAGCAGTGCTAACCACTGTGCCACCGTGTCGCCCATTGGTTGTAAAGTAACGGGTGAGACGGTGGTGTAGTGGTAATGTCGCTGGGCTACTAATCCAGAGGCTCTGGAGGACACGGGTTCAAATCCCACCACGGCAGCTGGAGAAATTTAAATTCAGTTAATAAAATCTGGAATTGAAAGCTCGTCTCAGTGACGGTGATCAGGAAACTATCATCGATTGTCAGGAAAAACCCATCTGGTTCACTAATGTCCCTTTTGGGGAGGAAATCTGCCGTCCTTACCCGGTCTGGCCTACATGTGTCCCTCCAGAGCCACAGCAATGTGGTTGACTCTCAACTGCCCCCTGAATTGGCTGGACGAGACACTCAGTTCAAGGGGCAATTAGGGATGGGAAACAAATGGCAGCTTTGCCATTCGGCAAGGGCTTGGAAGACCGAAGGGCCTCTTCCTGTGCTGTACCTTTCTTTCTTTGTGCTTAAGGCGCTATACAAATGCAAATCAAAGTTGCTGGACTAAAGTTCCCAGTGACTGCCAGCTCCCCAAAGTGTCACTGGAGAGCTGGGATCACGATACATTTATTAAAGTTGATTACTATGATAATTATCTCCACTACGAGGTAAAAACTTCAAACAAATGTTCCCCTGTGTATTCAAGAGTGTAAACATTCCGAACATTACCACTTTATTAATTATCAATTAATTATTCATTTGAATCAACTGTTTCAATAAATTTTCAACTATTAATTTGTGTCTTTGCAATGAATTATATATAATATTATCACATTTCACGCACAGAGACATTTGGGTCTCCCGTACCTTAGTTTCAAACTTCAATCTTTCAGATATACGAAAACTGGTCAGACGCTTCCTGCTAGAATTCTATGCGACTTGGAGTTGGAAATTTCCAACCAGCTCGCAATCCGCAAACTTCCCATTTGCAATTGAGCTCCAGATGACCTTAAGGCGGCGGCACGGTGGCACAGTGGTTAGCACTGCTGCCTCACAGCGCCAGGGACCTGGGTTCGATTCCCGGCTTGGGTCACTGTCTGCGCAAAGTCTGCATGTTCTCCCCGTGTCTGCGTGGGTTTCCTCCCATAGTCCGAAAGACGTGCTGGTTAGGTGCATTGGCCATGCTAAATTCTCCCTCAATGTACCCACTTGGAGTACTGTGCTCAGTTCTGGTCGCCTCATTGCAGGAAGGATGTGGAAAAGATTGAAAGGGTGCAGAGGAGATTTACAAGGATGTTGCCTGGATTGAGTGGCATGCCTTATGAGGGTAGGCTGAGGGAGCTCGGTATTTTCTCCTTGGAGAGACGTAGGATGAGAGGAGACCTAATAGAGGTATATAAGATGTTGAGAGGCATAGATCAGGTGGACTCTCAGAGGCTTTTTCCCAGGGTGGAAATGGTTGCTACGAGAGGACACAGGTTTAAGGTGCTGGGGGGGGGGGTAGGTACAGGGGAAATGTTAGGGGTAAGTTTTTCACACAGAGGGTGGTGGGCGAGTGGAATCGGCTGCCGTCAGTGGTGGTGGAGGCAAACTCAATAGGGTCTTTTAAGAGACCCTTGGATGAGTACATAGGTCTTAGTAGGATGGAGGGTTATAGGTAGGCCTAAAAGGTAGGGATATGTTCGGCACAACTTGTAGGGCCGAAGGGCCTGTTTTGTGCTGTAGTTTTTCGATGTTTCTACCCGAACAGGCGCCGGAGTGTGGCGACTAGGGGATTTTCACACTAACTTCATCGCAGCGTTAATGTAAGTCTACTCGTGACACTAGTCAATAAACTTTAAACTTTAGATGGAGAGCTGTTAGGCCGAGTCCTTCAAGGGCTGACTTGCTTGCACTCAGTTGCCCCTTGGTGTCCAGAGTAACACGACAGTCAGCCGTGTGTCAGCCACCATCAAGGGATGTCCCAAGTTGTTTCAGACTGAACGAAGTCTTACTGTTGTGACATGGGGATGAGCGAAGACAATTTGTAACCACTGGTGTCAAGCAAACAGCGACGTGATAATGGCCAGAATGAAGCCCGTGCGACGACGGCCTAGTGGTATTAGCACTAGACTATTAATCCAGAAACTCAGCTAATGTTTCGGGGACCCGAGTTCAAATCCCGGCACGGCAGATGGTGGAATTTAAATTCAATTTTAAAAATCCAGAATTAAGAATCTACTGATGACCATGAAACCAGTGTCGGAAAACCCATCTGGTTCATTAATGACCTTTAGGGAAGGAAATCTGCCATCCTTACCTGGTCTGGCCTACATGTGACTCCAGAGCCACAGCAACGTGGTTGACTCTCAACTGCCCTCCAAGGGCAACTAGGGATGGGCAATAAATGCTGTAAGAAGTTTAACAACACCAGGTTAAAGTCCAACAGGTTTATTTGGTAGCAAAAGCCACACAAGCTTTCAGAGCTCTTAGCCCCTTCTTCAGGTGAGTGGGAATTCTGTTCACAAACAGAGCTTATAAAGACACAGACTCAATTTACATGAATAATGGTTGGAATGCGAATACTTACAACTAATCAACTAATCACTAAGGGGACGGCCTCAACCGGGATATTGGATTCATGTCACACTATTTGTAACTCCCACAGTTGCGTGGACCTGCAGAGTTTCACTGGCTGTCTTGTCTGGAGACAATACACATCTTTTTAGCCTGTCTTGATGCTCTCTCCACTCACATTGTTTCGTTTCTTAAAGACTTGATTAGTTGTAAGTATTCGCATTCCAACCATTATTTATGTAAATTGAGTCTGTGTCTTTACAAGCTCAGTTTGTGAACAGAATTCCCACTCACCTGAAGAAGGGGCTAAGAGCTCTGAAAGCTTGTGTGGCTTTTGCTACCAAATAAACCTGTTGGACTTTAACCTGGTGTTGTTAAACTTCTTACTGTGTTTACCCCAGTCCAACGCCGGCATCTCCACATCACAATAAATGCTGGCCAGCCATGACTAAATAAAAATAAAATACTGAAACTCGCTTTACAATTCTCGATTTATTAGCTAAATTTAAATTCCACCAGTTGCCATGGTGGGATTTGAACCCATATCCCCAAAGATATAGCCTGGGATTGCGGGATTACTAGAATCATGGAATCCCTAGCCACACAGAAGGAGGCCCCTTCGGCCCATCGAGTCTGCACCGACCACAATCCCACCCAGGCCCTATCCTCATAACCTCATGCATTTATCCTAGCTGGTCCCCCTGACACTAAGGGGCCATTTAGGCCAATCCACCTAACCCGCACATCTTCAAACATAACCACTATGTCCCCATTTCCTCCAAGAGTCAAAGTCACCATTAAACGGGGAAGCCATTCCATTATGGGTGGCTCCAAAGCAAGTTCCCTACGGATATTGAATGAAAAATGTCAATATCCCATCGCCGACAGCTATGCAAGGGGCAGGGGGGGGGAGGGGGTAACATGGGGGATCGCTAAGGATACCCCCCCCCCTTCCCAATTGGAGCTGGCCACCTCCCTCCCAGTGGACCCCAGCACTCAAATACCAATGAGAGTATTGAGGGGTAAAAATGGGGGAATTAGCTGATGGGAGTTCCTCTCCTGGTTCCATCCCTCCACCACCTCCTCGCACGTGCCCACCCTCCCCAATCACCCTCCCCCATCCCTGGCGAGCAGGGACGATTAAAATCTCTCAGTAAATTTGCTGTCATGAACCACGGAACACCATAAATCCCCAGGGGGGGGCGCTAACACACAAGATCCTTCTTTTTGTGGTTAATCTTTCTGTAATTACGTCGATTACAGTTAAGTGGCTCATTATGCCTCACAGCAAGGGGCAATTATGGTTCAGAACCCACTTGAAAGAGTCAAAGGTTTTTTCTTCCTCAGTAAACATTACTTTTTTTTTGCTCTCACTCTCTCTCTAACTCCTGATGCTCGGCAGACTTGTCTTGTGCAAGTTGAGGTGAGCTATCGCCTCCTGACCTTTGCACCCTGACCCCAGGGCAGTTTTGTGGGGAGCCAGGGAACACTCCAAATTCAAAGAATTACAGAATCCCCACAATGCAGAAGGAGGCCATTCGCCCATGGAGCCTGCACCAACTATAATCCCACCCAGTCCCTATCCCTGTAACTCCATATATTTACCTTGCTAATCCCCCTGACACTAAGGGGCAATTTAGCATGGCCAATCCACCTAACCTGCACATCTTTGGACACGAAGAGACAATTTAGCATGGCCAATCAACCTATCTACCCATCTTTGGACACTAAGGGACAATTTGGCATGGCCAATCCACCTGACTGCACATCTTTGGACACTAAGGGGTAATTTAGCATGGCCAATCCACCTGACTGCACATCTTTAGACACTAAGGGGCAATTTAGCATGGCCAATCCACCTATCTACACATCGAGGACACAAAAGGGCAATTTAGCACGGCCAATCCACCTAACCTGCACATCCTTTGGACTGTGGGAGGAAACCGGAGCACCTGGAGGAAACCCACGCAGACACGGGGAGAACATGCAAACTCTACACAGACAGTGACCCAAGTCGGGAATTGAACCCGGGTCCCTGGCGCTGTGAGGCAGCAGTGCTAACCCACTCTGCCACCGTGCCGCCTATAAATTGCTCCTCTTGACGATATTATGCTGGGAGTCTCCCACCTCAGCCCTACACCGCCAGTCGAGTACCCTTGCCCCGCACGGGGCTGAGACCAGAATCCCATGGGTTGGGGTCTCACTTGCTGTGGTCTTGCTGTGTCTTTTTGAAAGGACCCATCTGAAGCATGAGCCAATCAGGCAGTGGCGTGGCCTACCCCTGGAATCAAGTCCCCAGGGTGGTGGGGGGAGACACATCTCGCCCACTGAAAACTGTTGACCAATCCAACGCTGGCGGCTCCTGTGCTCAGCAGCACCCCCCACTGAGGTAGTGGCTGCTGCTGGAAGGACAAGCATTGGCGTGGTGGGGGTGGTGGGGTCAGCAGCTGGAGTAGGGGAGTCTCTCAGCGGACACCCCTCTCCTTATCTCAGACTTTTGAATCTTTTTCTCGATGGAAGAGAGAATGTCCGGGGTGCGTAGGGTCCTTGATTATCCTGGCTGCTTTGCTGAGGCAGCGGAACAACAAAGAACAAAGAAAATTACAGCACAGGAACAGGCCCTTCGGCCCTCCAAGCCTGCACCGACCATGCTGCCCGACTTAACTAAAACGCCCTACCCTTCCGGGGACCTTATCCCTCTATTCCCATCCTATTCATGTACTTGTCAAGACGCCCCTTAAAAGTCACTACCATATCCGCTTCCTCTACCTCCCCCGGCAACGAGTTCCAGGCACCCACTACTCTCTGTGTAAAAAATCTGCCTCGTACATCTCCTTTAAACCTTGCCCCCGCACCTGAAACCTATGCCCCAAGTGTAGACAGAGTCAATGGTTGGGAGGCTGGTTTGTTCATCCATTGGCTGCACACACATTCAGCGGACCCCAAACTGGGCACCCTGGAATGCAACTTCACGTGGGCTGGCCAGTCACTGGGAGGGTGGGGGAGAGGCCCAGCATGGAGAGATCGGGAGGGTGTGGGTCAGCACTCCCTCAGCAGGGGGGGAACAGCCACTGCGGAACTGCCTCGGCCCGTCCGAGAGAAATCCCAATGGGAAGATGCTGCAAGGGGTGCGTCTGGGCCACACTTCCAAACACAAACCTCCGTCCCCAGGCACCTTTTCCAAATTCCGGGTTTCAGTTCTGACAGTTCCTCCGGGACGGGATTGATGGAGCAGCCAACACGATAAGGGTTAATCAGGTGGTGAAAAAGGCGTATGGCACACTCGCCTTTATCAGTCGAGGTATAGGTTACACACAGCGCCAGGGAGCCGGGTTCGATTCCAGCCTCGGATGTCGTGAAAAGGGACCTGGGGGTCCTTGTGCATGAGACGCAAAAGCCCAGTCTGCAGGTACAACAGGTGATCAAGAAGGCAAATGGGATGTTGGCCTATATTGCGAAGGGGATAGAATATAAAAGCAGGGATGTCTTGATGCACCTGTACAGGGCATTGGTGAGGCCGCAGCTGGAATACTGTGTGCAGTATTGGTCCCCTTATATGAGGAAGGATATATTGGCATTGGAGGGAGTGCAGAGAAGGTTCACCAGGTTGATACCGGAGATGAGGGGTTTGGATTATGAGGAGAGGCTGAGGAGATTGGGTTTGTACTCGTTGGAGTTTAGAAGGATGAGGGGGGATCTTATGGAGACTTATAAGATAATGCGGGGGCTGGATAGGGTGGAGGCGGAGAGATTCTTTCCACTTAGTAAGGAAGTTAAAACTAGAGGACACAGCCTCAAAATAAAGGGGGGTCGGTTTAAGACAGAGTTGAGGAGGAACTTCTTCTCCCAGAGGGTGGTGAATCTCTGGAATTCTCTGCCCACTGAGGTGGTGGAGGCTACCTCGCTGAATATGTTTAAAGCGCGGATGGATGGATTCCTGATCGGTAAGGGAATTAAGGGTTATGGGGATCAGGCGGGTAAGTGGTACTGATCCACGTCAGATCAGCCATGATCTTATTGAATGGCAGGGCAGGCTCGAGGGGCTGGATGGCCTACTCCTGCTCCTATTTCTTATGTTCTTATGTCTGTGTAGAGTTTGCATTTTCTCCCCGTGTCTGCGTGGGTTTCCTCCGGGTGCTCCGGTTTCCTCCCACAGTCCAAAGATGTGCAGGTTGGGTTGATTGGCCAAGCTAAATTGCCCCTTAGCATCAGGGGGATTAGCAGGGTAAATACGTGGGGCTATGGGGATTGGGCCTGGGTGGGATTGTGGTCACAACAGACTCGATGGGCCGAATGGCCTCCTTCTGCACTGTAGGGATTCTATGATTCTATGTGTTGTATAGAACTTTGGTGAGGCCAAAAACAGTCCATTGTCCGCAGCAAACTACCCAGCCTTCAGGAGAACAGTGACCACGACACCACACAACCCTGCCACAGCAACCGCTGCAAGACGTGCTGGATCATCGACATGGATGCCATCATCTCACGTGAGAACACCATCCACCAGGTACACGGTACCTACTCTTGCAATTCGGCCAACGTTGTCTACCTGATACGCTGCAGGAAAGGATGTCCCGAGGCATGGTACATTGGGGAAACCATGCAGACGCTACGACAACGGATGAATGAACACCGCTCGACAATCACCAGGCAAGACTGTTCTCTTCCTGTTGGGGAGCACTTCAGCGGTCACGGGCATTCGGCCTCTGATATTCGGGCAAGCGTTCTCCAAGGCGGCCTTCACGACACACGACAGCGCAGAGTCGCTGAGCAGAGACTGATAGCCAGGTTCCGCACACATGAGGACGGCCTCAACCGGGATACTGGGTTCATGTCACACTATCTGTAACCCCCACAACTTGCCTGGACTTGCAAAGTCTCACTGGCTGTCCTGTCTGGAGACAATACACATCTCTTTAACCTGTGCTTAACCCTCTCTCCACTCACATTGTCTGTACCTTTAAGACTTGATTAGCTGTAAAGACTCGCATTCCAATCATTATTCATTATTCTGTAAATTGAGTTTGTGTCTTTATATGCCCTGTTTGCTGTTTATGAGCAGATCTCCCACTCACCTGACGAAGGAGCAGCGCTCCGAAAGCTAGTGGCCTTTGCTACCAAATAAACCTGTTGGACTTTAACCTGGTGTTGTTAGACTCCTTACTGTGATTACTCAGAGGCTCAGACCTGAACAGCCGAGGGAACGAGTGACTCTCGTTCAGAGGAAGGAGGCCACGTTCCGAATCCCCGATCCCAGAAGGAAAAAACAGTTTGGAGCACCATCCTTATTTCCCATTTGGGTTACGACACGGCTTCACCCTTAGGAACGCTTGATAAAGGTGAGGCGCTTTTTCACATCACATCCAACAAAGAGATCCAGCCCCTTGGCTCCCCTGTTAGAAAGATAGCGTCAACGGGAGTGAGAGCGAGGGCGGGGGCTGTGAGCCAGGGCAGGGGGCCCGTGAGCGGGGGCAGGGGGCTGCGAGCAGGGGCAGGGGGCCGCGAGCAGGGGGGCAGGGAGCCGCGAGCGAGAGTAAAATTTTGTTTCACTCAATAATACCCACAACATGTTTCCCTGGAGTTCTGTGACATTGTCTCTCAAGGATGGTTAATGGGGGAGCGTTCCACTGATAGATGAATTGGGGGAGGCGATGGCCTAGTGGTATTATCGCTAGACTATTAATCCAGATACTCAGCTCATGTTCTGGGGACCCAGGTTCGAATCCCGTCACGGCAGACGGTGCAATTCGAATTCAATGAAAATCTGGAATTAAGAATTCTGATGACCATGAAACCATTGTCGATTGTTGGAAAAACCCATCTGGTTCATGAATGTCCTTTAGGGAAGGAAATCTGCCGTCCTTACCCGGTCTGGCCTACATGTGACTCCAGAGCCACAGCAATGTGGTTGACTCTCAACTGCCCTCGGGCAACTAGGGATGGGCAATAAATGCTGGCCCAGCCAGCGACGCCCAAGTCCCACAAACAAATTTTTAAAAAGACGGCACGAGAGAGAGAGGGATTTGATTTGATTTATTATTGTCACATGTGTTGGTAGACAGAGAAAAGTATTGTTTCTTGCGCGCTATACAGACAAAGCATACCGTTCATAGAGAAGGAAAGGAGCGAGTGCAGAATGTGGTGTTACAGTCATAGCTAGGGTGTAGAGAAAGATCAACTTAATGCAAGATAAGTCCATTCAAAAGTCTGATGGCAGCAGGGAAGAAGCTGTTCTTGAGTCGGTTGGTACGTGACCTCAGACTTTTGTATCTTTTTCCCGATGGAAGAGAGAATGTCCGGGGTGCGTGGGGCCCTTGATTATGCTGGCTGCTTTTCCGAGGCCGCGGGGAGTGTAGACAGAGTGGGAAGTGTAGATAAATCAAAATAGAAATCGAGTGCAAGAGAGAGCGAGACAAGCAGTGAATTTGCCAATGATTCGTTGATGGGATAGTGTGTGTGTGTGGAGCGGATATGGAATTGGAACAGTGCAGGAGAGGGCTGGCTGTATAAGGTAGGAGTGTGTGTGTGTGGAGAGAGACTGCCATGCTCAGGGGTCACTCGCTGGCTTAGGAAAGGACAGCTCGACCCAGACAGAGGTAAAGACAATAGCAGTATCCCGACTGATTCCCTAATAACTCAGACCCGTGGCGAATGATGAGGCCACGGACCAGGAAGGTTTGCCACTCGCGACACAGCTTGTGGCTCTGAATCTCCGCCCATCTGTTGGTAATTTAATGTTTCACTCTGGAGTTCCAGGCTGCCGAGGTAACCGGGATCAGGAACCTCTGTCAGAATCCAGCTGTGAGAATGCAGCAGGGTCAAAGCAGGCACGCGTCAAGGAGGAGAGGGGGAATGAGAGAGCGAGGTAGAGAGAAAGATGGAGAGAGAACCCACTGCGGAGAGAGAATGCTTAAAATAATATCTCAAAGGACAAGTCATCGTGGCTGAATCCCTTCCCGAACACATCCGCAAGGACTCAAACCCGTCTTTCCAGCTCAGTCCCTGCCCACAATGAATTTTTTCCCCGATTTCCCTGGCTTTTGAACAGGTTCGACGGGAAAGTGAACCCCTCACGGCACCCAATCACCGGAAGCGGTGAAGAATCCTCGGCCTCATTCCTCCCAACCAGCCTCGGAGAATGGCGGTCGCCAGGGAGTTATGGAAAAGGGGGAAATCGGGAAGGATCCGGGAGTGGGGATACCCATGTCCCATCTGAGGACACGGCAAGGTGCGAGCGGATTTCAGAGCGGAAACAGGGAGGAGAGAGAAAGAGAAGGTTTACAAAACACAGGAAATGTTCAGACAATCTGAATCTGATTGCAAAAGAAGGAAAAACATTTGGAGCACATTACAACCAAACAACAACCAGAGAACGATTCATCCCTCAGATATCGGAGAGAGAGTTATTGATCGCACAGTAAGAAGTCTCACAACACCAGGTTAAAGTCCAGGTTTGTTTGGTAGCACGAGCTTTCGGAGCGCTGCCCCTTCATCAGGCGAGTGAAGAATTCAGTTCACAAACAAGGCATATATAGACACAAACTCAATTACAAAATAATGGTTGGAATGCGAGTTTTAACAGGTAATCAAGTCTTTATGGGAACAGACAATGTGAGTGGAGAGAGGGTTAAGCACAGGTTAAAGAGATGTGTATTGTCTCCAGCCAGGACAGTTAGTGAAATTTTGCAAGCCCAGGCAAGCCGTGGGGGTTACAGATCGTGTGACATGAACCCAAGATCCCGGTTGAGGCCGTCCTCATGTGTGCGGAACTTGGCTATCAGTTTCTGCTCAGCGATTCTGCGCTGTCGTGTGTCGTGAAGGCCGCCTTGGAGAACGCTTACCCGAAGATCAGAGGCTGAATGTCTGTGACCGCTGAAGTGTTCCCCAACAGGAAGAGAACAGTCTTGCCTGGTGATTGTCGAGCGGTGTTCATTCCTCCGTTGTCGTAGCGTCTGCATGGTTTCCCCAATGTACCATGCCTCGGGACATCCTTTCCTGCAGCGTATCAGGTAGACAACGTTGGCCGAGTTGCAAGAGTAGGTACCGTGTACCTGGTGGATGGTGTTCTCACGTGAGATGATAGCATCCGTGTCGATGATCCGGCACGTCTTGCAGAGGTTGCTGTGGCAGGGTTGTGTGGTGTCGTGGTCACTGTTCTCCTGAAGGCTGGGTAGTTTGCTGCGTACAATGGTCTGTTTGAGGTTGTGTGGTTGTTTGAAGGCAAGAAGTGGGAGTGTGGGGATGGCCCACATGATGACATCAACAAGTTCCATCCCACCATCAGATTCACCATGGACTACTCTCCGGAATCGGTTGCATTCTTGGACACACGCAACTCCATCAAGGACGGTCACCTCAGCACCTCACTGTACCGCAAGCCCACGGATAACCTCACGATGCTCCACTTCTCCAGCTTCCACCCTAAACACGTTAAAGAAGCCATCCCCTACGGACAAGCCCTCCGTATACACAGGATCTGCTCGGATGTGGAGGATCGCAACAGACACTTCCAGACACTGAAAGATGCCCTCATAAGAACAGGATATGGCGCTCAACACATCGATCGACAGTTCCGACACGCCACAGCGAAAAACTGCAACGAACTCCTCAGAAGACAAACACGGGACACGGTGGACAGAGTACCCTTCGTCGTCCAGTACTTCCCTGGAGCGGAGAAGCTACGACATCTTCTCCGGAGCCTTCAACATGTCATTGATGAAGACAAACATCTCGCCAACGCCATCCCCACGCCCCCACTTCTTGCCTTCAAACAACCGCACAACCTCAAACAGACCATTGTCCGCAGCAAACTATCCAGCCTTCAGGAGAACAGTGACCACGACACCACACAACCCTGTCACAGCAACCTCTGCAAGACGTGCTGGATCATCGACACGGATGCCGTCATCTCACTCGAGAACACCATCCACCAGGTACACGGTACATACTCTTGCAACTCGGCCAACGTTGTCTACCTGATACGCTGCAGGAAAGGATGTCCCGAGGCATGGTACATTGGGGAAACCATGCAGATGCTACGACAACGGATGAATGAACACCGCTCGACAATCACCAGGCAAGAGTGTTCTCTTCCTGTTGGGGAGCACTTCAGCGGTCACGGGCATTCGGCCTCTGATATTCGGGTAAGCGTTCTCCAAGGCGGCCTTCACGACACACGACAGCGCAGAATCGCTGAGCAGAGACTGATAGCCAAGTTCCGCACACATGAGGACGGCCTCAAACGGGATCTTGAGTTCATGTCACACTATCTGTAACCCCCACAACTTGCCTGGGCTTGCAAAATCTCACTAACTGTCCTGGCTGGAGACAAGACACATCTCCTTAACCTGTGCTTTACCCTCTCTCCACTCACATTGTCTGTACCTGTAAAGGCTTGATTAACTATTAAGACTCGCATTCCAATCATTATCTTGTAATTGAGTTTGTGTCAATATATGCCCTGTTCATGAAACAAATCCTGCACTCACCCGATGAAGGGGCAGTGCTCCGAAAGCTCGTGCTACCAAATAGACCTGCTGGACTTTAACCTGGTGTTGTGATACTACTTACTGTGCCTAGCCCAGCAAACGCCGGCAACTCCACACCATCATCGCACAACGAGAGGGAAAGAGAGTCATTGATCACACAGCGAGACAGAGAGAGAGTTATTGATCGCACAGCGAGAGGGAGAGGGAGAGTTATTGATCGCACAGCGAGAGAGGAAGAGAGAGTTATTGATCGCAGAGCAAGAGGGTGGGAGACTTACTGATCGCAGAGCGAGAGGGAGAGAGAATTATTGATCACACAGCGAGAGGGAGAGAGAGTTATTGATCACACAGCGAGAGAGAGAGAGAGTTATTGATCGCACAGCGAGGGTGAGCAAGAGATATTGATCGCACAGTGAGAGGGAGAGAGAGTTCTTGATCACACAGTGAGAGGGGAGAGAGTTATTGATCACACAGCGAAAGGGAGAGCGAGTTATTGATCACACAGCGAGACAGAGAGTTACTGATCGCACAGCAAGAGGGAGAGAGTTATTCATCGCACAGCGAGAGGGAGAGAGTTATTCATCGCACAGCGAGAGAGAGAGAGAGTTATTGATCACACAGCGAGAGGGAGAGAGAGTTATTGATCACACAGCGAGAGGGAGAGAGAGTTATTGATCACACAGCGAGAGGGAGAGAGAGTTATTGATCACACAGCGAGAGGGAGTGTACATCATCGCAGAGCGAGAGGGAGAGAGTTATTGATCAGACAGCGAGAGGGAGAGAGTTATTGATCAGACAGCGAGAGGGAGAGAGAGTTATTCATCGCACAGCGAGAGGGAGAGAGAGTTATTGATCGCACAGCGAGAGGGAGAGAGAGTAATTGATTGCACAGCGAGGGTGAGCGAGAGTCATTGATCGCACAGCGAGAGGGAGAGAGTTATTGATCAGACAGCGAGAGGGAGAGATGGTTATTGATTGCACAGCGAGAGGGAGAGAGAGTTATTGATCACACAGCGAGAGGGAGAGAGAGTTATTGATTGCACAGCGAGGGTGAGCGAGAGTCATTGATCGCACAGCGAGAGGGAGAGAGCGTTATTGATCACACAGTGAGAGGGGAGAGAGTTATTGCTCACACAGCGAAAGGGAGCGTGAGTTATTGATCGCACAGCGAGATGGAGAGTTATTGATTGCACAGCGAGAGGGAGAGAGAGTTATTGATCACACAGTGAGAGGGAGAGAGAGTTATTGATCACACAGCGAGAGGGAGAGAGAGTTATTGATCACACAGCGAGAGGGTGAGTTAGTTATTGATCACACAGCGAGAGGGAGAGAGAGTTATTGATCACACAGCGAGAGGGAGTGTACATCATCGCAGAGCGAGAGGGAGAGAGTTATTGATCAGACAGCGAGAGGGAGAGAGAGAGTTATTGATCGCACAGTGAGAGAGGAAGAGAGAGTTATTGATCGCAGAGCAAGAGGGTGGGAGACTTACTGATCGGAAGAGCGAGAGGGAGAGAGAATTATTGATCACACAGCGAGAGGGAGAGAGAGTTATTGATCACACAGCGAGAGGGTGAGTTCGTTATTGATCACACAGCGAGAGGGAGAGAGTTATTGATCACACAGCGAGAGGGAGAGAGTTATTGATCAGACAGCAAGAGGGCGAGAGAGTTATTCATCGCACAGCGAGACTGAGAGAGAAGTATTGATCGCACAGCGAGATGGAGAGAGAGTTATTGATCACACAGCGAGAGGGAGAGATGGTTATTGATTGCACAGCGAGAGGGAGAGAGAGTTATTGATCTCACAGCGAGCGAGGGGGAGAGAGTTATTGATCGCACAGCAACAGGGAGGGAGACTTCCTGATCGCAGAGCGAGAGGGAGATAGAATTATTGATCACAGAGCGAGAGGGAGAGAGAGTTATTGATCGCACAGCGAGATGGAGAGATAGTTATTCATCGCACAGCGAGAGGGAGAGAGAGTTATTGATCATACAGCGAGAGGGACAGAGAGTTATTGATCACACAGCGAGAGGGAGAGATGGTGATTGATTGCACAGCGAGAGGGAGAGAGAGTTATTGATCGCACAGCGAGAGGGAGAGAGAGTGATTGATCGCACAGCGAGAGGGAGAGAGAGTTATTGATCGCACAACAAGAGAGAGAGAGAGAGAGAGAGTTATTGATCGCACAGCGAGAGGGAGAGAGTTATTCATCGCACAGCAAGAGGGAGAGAGTTATTCATCGCACAGCAAGAGGGAGAGAGAGGGTTATTGATCACATAGCGAGAGGGAGAGAGAGTTATTGATCACACAGCAAGAGGGAGAGAGAGTTATTGATCACACTGCAAGAGGGAGAGAGAGTTATTGATCACACAGCAAGAGGAAGGGAGAGTTATTGATCGCACAGCGAGAGGGAGAGAGAGTTATTGATCACACGGCTAGAGGGAGTGTACTTCATCGCACAGCGCGAGGGAGAGAGTTATTGATCAGACAGCAAGAGGGAGAGAGAGTTATTGATCGCACAGCGAGCGGGAGAGAGAGTTATTGATCACACAGCGAGAGAGAGAGAGTTATTGATCGTACAGCGAGAGGGAGAGACAGTTATTGATCGCACAGCGAGAGGAAGAGAGAGTTATAGATCGCACAGTGAGAGGGAGAGAGAGTTATTGATCGCACAGCGAGAGGGAGAGAGAGTTATTGATCGCACAGCGAGAGGGAGAGAGAGTTACTGATCACACAGCGAGAGAGAGAGTTATTGATCGCCCAGCGAGAGAGAGAGTTATTGATCACAGAGCGAGAGGGAGAGAGAGTTATTGATCACACAGTGAGAAGGAGAGAGAATTATTGATCACAGAGTGAGAGGGAGGGAGAGTTATTGATCGCACAGCGAGATGGAGAGAGAGTTATTGATCACTCAGCGAGAGGGAGAGAGCTATTCATCGCACAGCAAGAGGGACAGAGTTATTCATCGCACAGGGAGAGAGAGAGAGAGAGAGTTATTGATCACACAGCAAGAGGGAGAGAGAGTTATTGATCAGACAGCGAGAGGGAGAGAGAGTTATTGATCACACAGCGTGAGAGAGAGAGAATTATTGATCACATAGCGAGAGGGAGAGAGAATTATTGATCACAGAGCGAGAGGGAGAGAGAGTTATTGATCGCACAGCGAGATGGAGAGAGAGTTATTGATCACTCAGCGAGAGGGAGAGAGCTATTCATCGCACAGCAAGAGGGACAGAGTTATTCATCGCACAGGGAGAGAGAGAGAGAGAGTTATTGATCACACAGCAAGAGGGAGAGAGAGCTATTGATCACATAGCAAGAGGGAGGGAGAGTGATTGATCGCACAGCGAGAGGGAGAGAGAGTTATTGATCACACAGCGAGAGGGAGTGTACTTCATCGCACAGAGGGAGGGAGAGAGTTATTGATCAGACAGCGAGAGGGAGAGAGAGTTATTGATTACGCAGCGAGAGAGAGAGAGAGTTATTCATCACACAGCGAGAGGGAGAGACAGTTATTGATCACACAGCGAGAGGGTGAGTTAGTTATTGATCACACAGCGAGAGGGAGAGAGAGTTATTGATCACACAGCGAGAGGGAGAGAGTTATTGATCAGACAGCGAGAGGGAGAGAGAGTTATTCATCGCACAGCGAGACTGAGAGAGAGGTATTGATCGCACAGCAAGAGGGAGAGAGAGTTATCGATCACACAGCGAGAGGGAGAGATGGTTATTGATTGCACAGCGAGAGGGAGAGAGAGTTATTGATCGCACAGCGAGAGGGAGAGAGAGTTATTGATCGCACAGCGAGAGGGAGAGAGAGTTATTGATCGCACAGCGAGCGAGGGAGAGAGAGTTATTGATCGCACAGCAACAGGGAGGGAGACTTCCTGATCGCACAGCGAGAGGGAGAGAGAGTTATTCATCGCACAGCGAGAGGGAGAGAGAGTTATTGATCACACAGCGAGAGGGACAGAGAGTTATTGATCACACCGCGAGAGGGAGAGAGAGTTATTGATCACACAGCGAGAGGGAGAGATGGTGATTGATTGCACAGTGAGAGGGAGAGAGAGTTATTGATCGCACAGCGAGAGGGAGAGAGAGTTATTGATCGCACAGCGAGAGAGAGAGAGTTATTGATCACACAGCGAGAGGGAGAGAGAGTTATTGATCACACAACGAGAGGGAGAATTATTGATTGCACAGCGAAGGTGAGCGAGAGTCATTGATCGCACAGCGAGAGGGAGAGAGTTATTGATCGCACAGCGAGGGTGAGCAAGAGATATTGATCGCACAGCGAGAGGGAGAGAGAGTTATTGATCACACAGTGAGAGGGGAGAGAGTTATTGATCACACAGCAAAAGGGAGAGCGAGTTATTGATCGCACAGCGAGAGGGAGAGAGAGTTATTGATCGCACAGTGAGAGGGAGAGAGAGTTATTGATCGCACAGTGATAGGGAGAGAGTTATTGATCACACAGCAAGAGAGAGAGAGAGAGTTGTTGATCGTACAGCGAGAGGAAGAGCGAGTTATTGATCGCACAGTGAGAGGGAGAGAGAGTTATTGATCGCACAGCGAGAGGAAGAGCGAGTTATTGATCGCACAGTGAGAGGGAGAGAGAGTTATTGATCGCACAGCGAGGGTGAGCGAGAGTCATTGATCGCACAGCGAGAGGGAGAGAGCGTTATTGATCACACAGTGAGAGGGGAGAGAGTTATTGCTCACACAGCGAAAGGGAGAGCGAGTTATTGATCACACAGCGAGATGGAGAGTTATTAATTGCACAGCGAGAGGGAGAGAGAGTTATTGATCGCACAGTGAGAGGGAGAGAGAGTTATTGATCACACAGCGAGAGGGAGAGAGAGTTATTGATCACACAGCGAGAGGGTGAGTTGTTATTGATCACACAGCGAGAGGGAGAGAGAGTTATTGATCACACAGCGAGAGGGAGTGTACATCATCGCAGAGCGAGAGGGAGAGAGTTATTGATCAGACAGCGAGAGGGAGAGAGAGAGTTATTAATCGCACAGTGAGAGAGGAAGAGAGAGTTATTGATCGCAGAGCAAGAGGGTGGGAGACTTACTGATCGGAAGAGCGAGAGGGAGAGAGAATTATTGATCACACAGCGAGAGGGAGAGAGAGTTATTGATCACACAGCGAGAGGGTGAGTTCGTTATTGATCACACAGCGAGAGGGAGAGAGTTATTGATCACACAGCGAGAGGGAGAGAGTTATTGATCAGACAGCAAGAGGGAGAGAGAGTTATTCATCGCACAGCGAGACTGAGAGAGAGGTATTGATCGCACAGCGAGATGGAGAGAGAGTTATTGATCACACAGTGAGAGGGAGAGATGGTTATACATTGCACAGCGAGAGGGAGAGAGAGTTATTGATCTCACAGCGAGCGAGGGGGAGAGAGTTATTGATCGCACAGCAACAGGGAGGGAGACTTCCTGATCGCAGAGCGAGAGGGAGATAGAATTATTGATCACAGAGCGAGAGGGAGAGAGAGTTATTGATCGCACAGCGAGATGGAGTGATAGTTATTCATCGCACAGCGAGAGGGAGAGAGAGTTATTGATCATACAGCGAGAGGGACAGAGAGTTATTGATCACACAGCGAGAGGGAGAGATGGTGATTGATTGCACAGCGAGAGGGAGAGAGAGTTATTGATCGCACAGCGAGAGGGAGAGAGAGTGATTGATCGCACAGCGAGAGGGAGAGAGAGTTATTGATCGCACAACAAGAGAGAGAGAGAGAGAGAGAGTTATTGATCGCACAGCGAGAGGGAGAGAGTTATTCATCGCACAGCAAGAGGGAGAGAGTTATTCATCGCACAGCAAGAGGGAGAGAGAGGGTTATTGATCACATAGCGAGAGGGAGAGAGAGTTATTGATCACACAGCAAGAGGGAGAGAGAGTTATTGATCACACTGCAAGAGGGAGAGAGAGTTATTGATCACACAGCAAGAGGGAGGGAGAGTTATTGATCGCACAGCGAGAGGGAGAGAGAGTTATTGATCACACGGCTAGAGGGAGTGTACTTCATCGCACAGCGCGAGGGAGAGAGTTATTGATCAGACAGCAAGAGGGAGAGAGAGTTATTGATCGCACAGCGAGCGGGAGAGAGAGTTATTGATCACACAGCGAGAGAGAGAGAGTTATTGATCGTACAGCGAGAGGGAGAGACAGTTATTGATCGCACAGCGAGAGGAAGAGAGAGTTATAGATCGCACAGTGAGAGGGAGAGAGAGTTATTGATCGCACAGCGAGAGGGAGAGAGAGTTATTGATCGCACAGCGAGAGGGAGAGAGAGTTACTGATCACACAGCGAGAGAGAGAGTTATTGATCGCCCAGCGAGAGAGAGAGTTATTGATCACAGAGCGAGAGGGAGAGAGAGTTATTGATCACACAGCGAGAAGGAGAGAGAATTATTGATCACAGAGTGAGAGGGAGGGAGAGTTATTGATCGCACAGCGAGATGGAGAGAGAGTTATTGATCACTCAGCGAGAGGGAGAGAGTTATTCATCGCACAGCAAGAGGGAGAGAGAGAGTTATTGATCACACAGCAAGAGGGAGAGAGAGTTATTGATCAGACAGCGAGAGGGAGAGAGAGTTATTGATCACACAGCGTGAGAGAGAGAGAGTTATTGATCACACAGCGAGAGGGAGAGAGAATTATTGATCACAGAGCGAGAGGGAGAGAGAGTTATTGATCGCACAGCGAGATGGAGAGAGATTTATTGATCACTCAGCGAGAGGGAGAGAGCTATTCATCGCACAGCAAGAGGGACAGAGTTATTCATCGCACAGGGAGAGAGAGAAGGAGTTATTGATCACACAGCAAGAGGGAGAGAGTGCTATTGATCACATAGCAAGAGGGAGGGAGAGTGATTGATCGCACAGCGAGAGGGAGAGAGAGTTATTGATCACACAGCGAGAGGGAGTGTACTTCATCGCACAGAGGGAGGGAGAGAGTTATTGATCAGACAGCGAGAGGGAGAGAGAGTTATTGATTACGCAGCGAGAGAGAGAGAGAGAGTTATTCATCACACAGCGAGAGGGAGAGAGAGTTATTGATCACACAGCGAGAGGGTGAGTTAGTTATTGATCACACAGCGAGAGGGAGAGAGAGTTATTGATCACACAGCGAGTGGGAGAGAGTTATTGATCAGACAGCGAGAGGGAGAGAGAGTTATTCATCGCACAGCGAGACTGAGAGAGAGGTATTGATCGCACAGCAAGAGGGAGAGAGAGTTATTGATCACACAGCGAGAGGGAGAGATGGTTATTGATTGCACAGCGAGAGGGAGAGAGAGTTATTGATCGCACAGCGAGAGGGAGAGAGAGTTATTGATCGCACAGCGAGAGGGAGAGAGAGTTATTGATCGCACAGCGAGCGAGGGAGAGAGAGTTATTGATCGCACAGCAACAGGGAGGGAGACTTCCTGATCGCACAGCGAGAGGGAGAGAGAGTTATTCATCGCACAGCGAGAGGGAGAGAGAGTTATTGATCACACAGCGAGAGGGACAGAGAGTTATTGATCACACCGCGAGAGGGAGAGAGAGTTATTGATCACACAGCGAGAGGGAGAGATGGTGATTGATTGCACAGCGAGAGGGAGAGAGAGTTATTGATCGCACAGCGAGAGGGAGAGAGAGTTATTGATCGCACAGCGAGAGAGAGAGAGTTATTGATCACACAGCGAGAGGGAGAGAGAGTTATTGATCACACAACGAGAGGGAGCGTTATTGATTGCACAGCGAAGGTGAGCGAGAGTCATTGATCGCACAGCGAGAGGGAGAGAGAGTTATTGATCGCACAGCGAGTGTGAGCAAGAGATATTGATCGCACAGCGAGAGGGAGAGAGAGTTATTGATCACACAGTGAGAGGGGAGAAAGTTATTGATCACACAGCAAAAGGGAGAGCGAGTTATTGATCGCACAGCGAGAGGGAGAGAGAGTTATTGATCGCACAGTGAGAGGGAGAGAGAGTTATTGATCGCACAGTGATAGGGAGAGAGTTATTGATCACACAGCAAGAGAGAGAGAGAGAGTTATTGATCGTACAGCAAGAGGAAGAGCGAGTTATTGATCGCACAGTGAGAGGGAGAGAGAGTTATTGATCGCACAGCGAGAGGAAGAGCGAGTTATTGATCGCACAGTGAGAGGGAGAGAGAGTTATTGATCGCACAGCGAGAGAGAGAGTTATTGATCGCACAGCGAGAGGGAGGAAGACTTATTGATCGCACAGCGAGAGGGAGAGAGAGTTATTGATCACACAGCGAGAGGGAGAGGGAGTTATTGATCACACAGCGAGAGAGAGTGAGAGTTATTGATCAGACAGCGAGAGGGAGAGAGAGTTATTGATCACACAGCGAGAGGGAGAGAGAGTCATTGATCACACAGCGAGAGGGAGTGTACATCATCACAGAGCGAGAGGGAGAGAGAGGTATTCATCGCACAGCGAGACAGAGAGAGAGGTATTGATCGCACAGCGAGAGTGAGAGAGAGTTATTGATCGCACAGCGAGAGGGAGAGAGAGTTATTGATCGCACAGTGAGAGAGGGAGAGAGAGTTACTGATCGCACAGCGAGAGGGAGAGAGTCATTGATTAGACAGCGAGAGGGAGAGAGAGTTATTGATCACAGAACGAGAGGGAGAGAGAGTTATTCATCGCATAGCGAGAGAGAGAGAGAGTTATTGATCACACAGCGAGAGTGAGAGAGAATTATTGATCGCACAGCGAGATAGAGAGAGTTATTCATCGCACAGCAAGAGGGAGAGAGTTATTCATCGCACAGCGAGAGAGAGGGAGAGTTATTGATCGCACAGCGAGAGGGAGAGAGAGTTATTGATCGCACAGCGAGAGGAAGAGCGAGTTATTGATCGCACAGTGAGAGGGAGAGAGAGTTATTGATCGCACAGCGAGAGGAAGAGCGAGTTATTGATCGCACAGTGAGAGGGAGAGAGAGTTATTGATCGCACAGCGAGAGAGAGAGTTATTGATCGCACAGCGAGAGGGAGGAAGACTTATTGATCGCACAGCGAGAGGGAGAGAGAGTTATTGATCACACAGCGAGAGGGAGAGGGAGTTATTGATCACACAGCGAGAGAGAGTGAGAGTTATTGATCAGACAGCGAGAGGGAGAGAGAGTTATTGATCACACAGCGAGAGGGAGAGAAAGTCATTGATCACACAGCGAGAGGGAGTGTACATCATCGCAGAGCGAGAGGGAGAGAGAGGTATTCATCGCACAGCGAGACAGAGAGAGAGGTATTGATCGCACAGCGAGAGGGAGAGAGAGTTATTGATCGCACAGCGAGACAGAGAGAGAGGTATTGATCGCACAGCGAGAGGGAGAGAGAGTCATTGATCGCACAGCGAGAGGGAGAGAGAGTTATTGATCGCACAGTGAGAGAGGGAGAGAGAGTTACTGATCGCACAGCGAGAGGGAGAGAGTCATTGATTAGACAGCGAGAGGGAGAGAGAGTTATTGATCACAGAACGAGAGGGAGAGAGAGTTATTCATCGCATAGCGAGAGAGAGAGAGAGAGAGTTATTGATCACACAGCGAGAGTGAGAGAGAATTATTGATCGCACAGCGAGATAGAGAGAGTTATTCATCGCACAGCAAGAGGGAGAGAGTTATTCATCGCACAGCGAGAGAGAGGGAGAGTTATTGATCGCACAGCGAGAGGGAGAGAGAGTTATTGATCACAGAACAAGAGGGAGAGACAGTTATTCATCGCACAGCGAGAGAGAGAGAGAGAGAGTTATTGATCACACAGCGAGTGTGGGAGAGAATTATTGATCACAGAGCGAGAGTGAGAGAGGATTATTGATCGCACAGCGAGAGGGAGAGAGTTATTCATCGCACAGCAAGAGGGAGAGAGAGTTATTGATCAGACAGCGAGAGGGAGAGAGAGTTATTGATCACAGAGCGAGAGTGAGAGAGAGATATTGATCACACAGCGAGAAGGAGAGAGAATTATTGATCACAGAGCGAGAGGGAGAGAGAGTTATTGATCGCACAGCGAGAGGGAGAGATGGTGATTGATTGCACAGCGAGAGGGAGAGATAGTTATTGATCGCACAGCGAGAGGGAGAGAGAGTTATTGATCGCACAGCGAGAGAGAGAGAGTTATTGATCACACAACGGGAGGGAGAGTTATTGATTGCACAGCGAAGGTGAGCGAGAGTCATTGATCGCACAGCGAGAGAGAGAGAGAGTTATTGATCACACAGCGAGAGTGGGAGAGAATTATTGATCACAGAGCGAGAGTGAGAGAGGATTATTGATCGCACAGCGAGACGGAGGGAGTTATTGATCACACAGCGAGAGGGAGAGAGAGTTATTGATCACACAGCGAGAGGGAGAGAGTTATTGATCAGACAGCGAGAGGGAGAGAGAGTTATTCATCGCACAGTGAGACTGAGACAGAGGTATTGATCGCACAGCAAGAGGGAGAGAGAGTTATTGATCACACAGCAAGAGGGAGAGATGGTTATTGATTGCACAGTGAGAGGGAAAGAGAGGTATTGATCGCACAGCGAGAGGGAGAGAGAGTTATTGATCGCACAGCGAGCGAGGGAGAGAGAGTTATTGATCGCACAGCAACAGGGAGACTTCCTGATCGCACAGCGAGAGGGAGAGAAAGTTATTCATCGCACAACGAGAGGGAGTGAGAGTTATTGATCACACAGCGAGAGGGACAGAGAGTTATTGATCACACCGCGAGAGGGAGAGAGAGTTATTGATCACACAGCGAGAGGGAGAGATGGTGATTGATTGCACAGCGAGAGGGAGAGAGAGTTATTGATCGCACAGCGAGAGGGAGAGAGAGTGATTGATCGCACAGCGAGAGAGAGAGAGTTATTGATCACACAGCGAGAGGGAGAGAGAGTTATTGATCACACAACGAGAGGGAGAGTTATTGATTGCACAGCGAGGGTGAGCGAGAGTCATTGATCGCACAGCGAGAGGGAGAGAGAGTTATTGATCACACAGCGAGGGTGAGCAAGAGATATTGATCGCACAGCGAGAGGGAGAGAGAGTTATTGATCGCACAGCGAGGGTGAGCGAGAGATATTGATCGCACAGCGAGAGGGAGAGAGAGTTATTGATCACACAGTGAGAGGGGAGAGAGTTATTGATCACACAGCAAAAGGGAGAGCGAGTTATTGATCGCACAGCGAGAGGGAGAGAGGGTTATTGATCGCACAGTGAGAGGGAGAGAGAGTTATTGATCGCACTGTGATAGGGAGAGAGAGTTATTGATCACACAGCAAGAGAGAGAGAGAGAGTTATTGATCGTACAGCGAGAGGAAGAGCGAGTTATTGATCGCACAGTGAGAGGGAGAGCGAGTTATTGATCGCACAGTGAGAGGGAGAGAGAGTTATTGATCGCACAGCGAGAGAGAGAGTTATTGATCGCACAGCGAGAGGGAGGAAGACTTCTTGATCGCACAGCGAGAGGGAGAGAGAGTTATTGATCACACAGCGAGAGGGAGAGGGAGTTATTGATCACACAGCGAGAGAGAGTGAGAGTTATTGATCAGACAGCGAGAGGGAGAGAGAGTTATTGATCACACAGCGAGAGGGAGAGAGAGTCATTGATCACACAGCGAGAGGGAGTGTACATCATCGCAGAGCGCGAGGGAGAGAGTTCTTGATCACACAGCGAGAGGGAGAGATTTATTGATTAGACAGCGAGAGGGAGAGAGAGGTATTCATCGCACAGCGAGACAGAGAGGTATTGATCGCACAGCGAGAGGGAGAGAGAGTTATTGATCGCACAGCGAGACAGAGAGAGAGGTATTGATCGCACAGCGAGAGGGAGAGAGAGTTATTGATCGCACAGCGAGAGGGAGAGAGAGTTATTGATCGCACAGTGAGAGAGGGAGAGAGAGTTACTGATCGCACATGAGAGGGAGAGAGTCATTGATTAGACAGCGAGAGGGAGAGAGAGTTATTGATCACAGAACGAGAGAGAGAGAGAGTTATTCATCGCACAGCGAGAGAGAGAGAGTTATTGATCACACAGCGAGAGTGAGAGAGAATTATTGATCGCACAGCGAGAGGGAGAGAGTTATTCATCGCACAGCAAGAGGGAGAGAGTTATTCATCGCACAGCGAGAGAGAGGGAGAGTTATTGATCGCACAGCGAGAGGGAGAGAGAGTTATTGATCACAGAACAAGAGGGAGAGAGAGCTATTCATCGCACAGCGAGAGAGAGAGAGAGAGTTATTGATCACACAGCGAGAGTGGGAGAGAATTATTGATCACACAGCGAGAGTGAGAGAGGATTATTGATCGCACAGCTAGAGGGAGAGAGTTATTCATCGCACAGCAAGAGGGAGAGAGTTATTCATCGCACAGCGAGAGAGAGGGAGAGTTATTGATCGCACAGCGAGAGGGAGAGAGAGTTATTGATCACAGAACAAGAGGGAGAGAGAGTTATTCATCGCACAGTGAGAGAGAGAGAGAGAGTTATTGATCACACAGCGAGAGTGGGAGAGAATTATTGATTACAGAGCGAGAGGGAGAGAGAGTTATTGATCGCACAGTGAGAGAGAGAGAGAGTTATTGATCACACAGCGAGAGACAGAGAGAGAGAAAGTTATTGATCGCACAGTTAGAGGGAGAGAGAGTTATTGATCGCACAGCGAGCGGGAGAGAGAGTTATTGATCACACAGCGAGAGACAGAGAGAGAGAGAGTTATTGATCGCACAGTTAGAGGGAGAGAGAGTTATTGATCGCACAGCGAGCGGGAGAGAGAGTTATTGATCACACAGCGAGAGAGAGAGAGAGATATTGATCGTACAGCGAGAAGGAGAGAGAGAAATTGATCGCACAGCGAGAGGAAGAGCGAGTTATTGATCGCACAGTGAGAGGGAGAGAGAGTAATTGATCGCACAGCGAGAGAGAGTTATTGATCGCACAGCGAGAGGGAGGGAGACTTATTGATCGCACAGCGAGAGGGAGAGAGAGTTATTGATCGCACAGCGAGAGGGAGAGAGAGTTATTGATCGCACAGCGAGAGAGAGAGAGAGTTATTGATCACACAGCAAGAGGGAGAGTGAGTTACTGATCACACAACAAGAGGGAGAGAGAGTTATTGATCACACAGCAAGAGGGAGAGAGAGTTATTGATCACACAGCGAGAGGGAGTGTACTTCATCGCACAGCGAGAGGGAGAGAGTTATTGATCAGACAGCGAGAGGGAGAGAGAGTTATTGATCACGCAGCGAGAGAGAGAGAGAGAGGGATTCATCACACAGCGAGAGGGAGAGAGAGTTTTTGATCACAGAGCGAGAGGGTGAGTTAGTTATTGATCACACAGCGAGAGGGAGAGAGAGTTATTGATCACACAGCGAGAGGGAGTGTACATCATCACAGAGCGAGAGGGAGAGAGTCATTGATCAGACAGCGAGAGGGAGAGAGTTATTGATCAGACAGTGAGAGGGAGAGCGAGTTATTGATCGCACAGCGAGAGGGAGAGAGAGTTATTGATCACACAGTGAGATGGAGAGAGAGAGTTATTGATCCCACAGTGAGAGGGAGAAGAGTTATTCATCCCACAGTGAGAGGGAGAGGGAGTTATAGATCGCACAGCAAGCGGGAGGGAGAGTTATTGATCGCACAGCGAGAGCGAGAGAGACTTGTTGATCACACAGCGCGAGGGAGAGACAGTTATTGATCACACAGCGAGAGGGAGAGAGAGTTATTCATCGCACAGCAAGAGGGAGAGAGTTATTGATCACACAGCGAGAGGGAGAGAGAGTTATTCATCGCACAGCAAGAGAGAGGGAGAGTTATTGGTTGCACAGCGAGAGGGAGAGAGTTATTCATCGCACAGCAAGAGGGGGAGAGTTATTCGTCGCACAGCAAGAGGGGGAGAGTTATTCATCGCACAGCAAGAGGGGGAGAGTTATTCATCGCACAGCGAGAGGGAGAGAGAGTTATGTATCGCACAGCAAGAGAGAGGGAGAGTTATTGATCGCACAGCGAGAGGGAGAGAGAGTTATTCATCCCACAGTGAGAGGGAGAGGGAGTTATAGATCGCACAGCAAGCGGGAGGGAGAGTAATTGATCGCGCAGCGAGAGGGAGAGAGAGAATTACTGATCACACAGCGAGTGGGAGGCAGCGTTATTGATCCCACAGCGAGAAGGAGAGAGAGTTATAGATCGCACAGCGAGAGAGAGAATAATTGATCGCACAGATAGAGGGAGAGTTATTGATCGCACAGATAGTGGGAGAGAGAGTTATTCATCACACAGTGAGGGAGAGAGAGAGTTATTGATCACAAAGCGAGAGGGAGAGTTATTGATCGCACAGCGAGAGGGGGAGAGAGTTATTGATCACACAGCGACAGGGGGAGGGAGGTATTGATCGCATAGCGAGAGCGAGAGAGAGTTATTGATGAGACAGCGAGAGGGAGAGAGAGTTATTGATCGCACAGCGAGAGTTAAAGAGAGTTATTGATCGCACAGTTATCGGGATGGAGTGTTATTGATTGCACAACGAGAGGGAGAGAGAGTTATTGATCGCACGGAGAGAGAGAGAGAGTTGTTGATCACACAGCGAGAGGGAGAGAGAGATATTGCTCACATAGCGAGAGGGAGAGAGAGTTATTGATCACACAGCGAGAGGGAGAGAGAGTTATTCATTGCACAGCGAGAGGGAGGGAGAGTTATTGATCAGACAGCGAGAGGGAGAGAGAGTTATTCATCGCACAGCGAGAGGGAGAGAGAGTTATTCATCCCACAGTGAGAGGGAGAGGGAGTTATAGATCGCACAGCAAGCGGGAGGGAGAGTAATTGATCGCGCAGCGAGAGGGAGAGAGAGAATTACTGATCACACAGCGAGTGGGAGGCAGCGTTATTGATCCCACAGCAAGAAGGAGAGAGAGTTATAGATCGCACAGCGAGAGAGAGAATAATTGATCGCACAGATAGAGGGAGAGTTATTGATCGCACAGATAGTGGGAGAGAGAGTTATTCATCACACAGTGAGGGAGAGAGAGAGTTATTGAAAACAAAGCGAGAGGGAGAGTTATTGATCGCACAGCGAGAGGGGGAGAGACTTATTGATCACACAGCGACAGGGGGAGGGAGGTATTGATCGCACAGCGAGAGCGAGAGAGAGTTATTGATGAGACAGCGAGAGGGAGAGAGAGTTATTGATCGCACAGCGAGAGTTAAAGAGAGTTATTGATCGCACAGTTATCGGGATGGAGTGTTATTGATTGCACAACGAGAGGGAGAGAGAGTTATTGATCGCACGGAGAGAGAGAGAGAGTTGTTGATCACACAGCGAGAGGGAGAGAGAGATATTGCTCACATAGCGAGAGGGAGAGAGAGTTATTGATCACACAGCGAGAGGGAGAGAGAGTTATTCATTGCACAGCGAGAGGGAGGGAGAGTTATTGATCAGACAGCGAGAGGGAGAGAGAGTTATTCATCGCAGAGCGAGAGGGAGAGAGACTTATTGATCACACAGCGAGAGGGAGAGACAGTTATTGATCACACAGCGAGAGGGAGAGAGAGTTATTCATCGCACAGCGAGAGGGAGAGAGAGTTATTCATCGCACAGCGAGAGGGAGAGAGAGTTATTCATCGCACAGCGAGAGGGAGAGAGTTATTCATCGCACAGCGAGAGAGAGTTATTGATCACACAGCAAGAGGGAGGGAGAGTCATTGATCGCACAGCGAGAGGGAGAGAGAGTTATGGATCGCACAGCAAGAGAGAGGGAGAGTTATTGATCGCACAGCGAGAGGGAGAGAGTTATTCATCGCACAGCAAGAGGGGGAGAGTTATTCATCGCACAGCGAGAGGGACAGAGTTATTCATCGCACAGCAACAGGGAGGGAGACTTACTGATCGCAGAGCGAGAGGGAGAGAGAGTTATTGATCACACAGCGAGAGAGAGAGTTATTGATTGCACAACGAGGGTGAGCGAGAGTTATTGATCACACAGTGAGAGGGGAGAGAGTTATTGATCGCACAGCGAGATGGAGAGTTATTGATCGCACAGCGAGAGGGAGAGAGAGTTATTGATCAGAGAGAGAGAGAGAGTTATTGGTCGCACAGTGAGAGGGAGAGAGAGTTATTGATCGCACAGCGAGCGGGAGAGAGAGTTATTGATCACACAGCGAGAGAGAGAGAGAGTTATTGATCGTACAGCGAGAGGGAGAGAGAGTTATTGATCGCACAGTGAGAGGGAGAGAGAGTTATTGATTGCACAGCAAGAGGGAGAGAGAGTTACTGATCACACAGCGAGAGAGTTATTGATCGCACAGCGAGAGAGAGAGAGAGTTATTGATCACAGAGCGAGAGGGAGAGAGATTTATTGATCACACAGCGAGAGGGAGAGAGAATTATTGATCACAGAGCGAGAGGGAGAGAGAGTTATTGATCACACCGCGAGAGGGAGAGAGAGTTATTGATCACACAGCGAGAGGGAGAGATGGTGATTGATTGCACAGCGAGAGGGA
>NW_027591648.1:57500-79388 GCF_964213995.1 Mustelus asterias | reverse complement strand
GTGGTGGAGTTGGAGGGATGGTGGTGTTGGAGGGATGGTGGGGTTGGAGGGATGGTGGGGTTGGAGGGATGGCGGGGTTGGAGGGATGGCGGGGTTGGAGGGATGGCGGGGTTGGAGGGATGGCGGGGTTGGAGGGATGGCGGGGTTGGAGGGATGGCGGGGTTGGAGGGATGGGGGGGTTGGAGGAATGGTGGGGTTGGAGGGTTGGTGGAGTTGGAGGGATGGTGGGGATGGAGGGATGGTGGGGTTGGAGGGATGGTGGGGTTGGAGGGATGGTGGGGTTGGAGGGATGGTGGGGTTGGAGGGTTGGTGGAGTTGGAGGGATGGTGGGGTTGGAGGATTGGTGGAGTTGGAGGGATGGTGGGGATGGAGGGATGGTGGGGTTGGAGGGATGGTGGGGTTGGAGGGATGGGGGGGGTGGAGGGATGGTGGAGTTGGAGGGATGGTGGGGTTGGAGGGATGGGGGGGTTGGAGGGATGGTGGAGTTGGAGGGATGGTGGGGTTGGAGGGATGGTGGGGTTGGAGGGATGGTGGGGTTGGAGGGATGGTGGGGTTGAGGCGATGGAGGGATGGTGGGGTTGGAGGGATGGTGGGGTTGGAGGGATGGTGGGGTTGGAGGGATGGGGGGTTGGAGGGATGGTGGAGTTGGAGGGATGGTGGGGTTGGAGGGATGGTGGGGTTGGAGGGATGGTGGGGTTGGAGGGATGGTGGGGTTGGAGGGATGGGGGGGTTGGAGGGATGGTGGGGTTGAAGGGATGGTGGGGTTGGAGGGATGGGGGGGTTGGAGGGATGGTGGAGTTGGAGGGATGGTGGAGTTGGAGGGATGGTGGGGTTGGAGGGATGGGGGGTTGGAGGGATGGGGGGTTGGAGGGATGGGGGGGTTGGAGGGATGGGGGGTTGGAGGGTTGGAGGGATGGTGGGGATGGAGGGATGGTGGGGTTGGAGGGATGGTGGGGTTGGAGGGATGGTGGGGTTGGAGGGATGGTGGGGATGGAGGGATGGTGGGGTTGGAGGGATGGGGAGTTGGAGTGATTGTGGGGTTGGAGGGATGGGGGGTTGGAGGGATGGTGGGGTTGGAGGGATGGTGGGGTTGGAGGGATGGTGGGGTTTGAGGGATGGTGGGGTTGGAGGGATGGGGGGTTGGAGGGATGGTGGGGTTGGAGGGATGGTGGGGTTGGAGGGATGGTGGGTTGGAGGGATGGTGGGGTTGGAGGGATGGGGGAGTTGGAGGGATTGTGGGGTTGGAGGGATGGGGGGTTGGAGGGATGGGGGGGTTGGAGGGATGGTGGGGATGGAGGGATGGGGGGTTGGAGGGATGGGGGGTATGGAGGGATGGTGGGATGGAGGGATGGTGGGGATGGGGGTGTTGGAGGGATGGGGGGTTGGAGGGATGGTGGGGTTGGAGGGATGGTGGGGTTGGAGGGATGGGGGGTTGGAGGGATGGGGGTTGGAGGGATGGTGGGGTTGGAGGGTTGGTGGGGATGGGGGGGTTGGAGGGATGGGGGGTTGGAGGGTTGGTGGGGATGGGGGGGTTGGAAGGGATGGGGGGTTGGAGGGTTGGTGGGATGGGGGGGTTGGAGGATGGGGGGGTTGGAGGGTTGGTGGGGATGGGGGGGTTGGAGGGATGGTGGGGATGGGGGGGTTGGAGGGATGGGGGGGATGGTGGGGTTGGAGGGATGGTGGGGATGGAGGACGATGTCCCTGATCTATTGACACGTCTCCATGTCTGCACATTCCACTCTTTGAGTGAGTGACGACAGGTCCACAGCACAAACCCCAGCACATCCCAATCCTTCTGTTCCTCCCACACTCTGTCTCCCGTTCCTCCAGAGAATGTTCCGGGTTCTGCACAGGTGGTGCAATGGCCGCCCAGTGTGAGACTCCAGCGAGGGGCGAGCGTGACATTGCACTGTGAGTTACACAGCGGCGGCGCACAGTTTGACGTCACCTATCCCTATTGGTACGTCATGGAGAGCGAGACAGACACACACATCATCTACCCAGAAAAACCCAGCTCAAAGTTCAGGGGGCGGGTGTCACTGGCCAATGAGGGAAGAGGATTTGATTTCTCATTGAAGATTCACCATCTACAACTCAACGATTCTAATGTCTATCACTGCATAATCTCCGCGTATCAGAATGGAGATCGCATCTCCCTCCGAGGGAATGGCACCAGACTAGACGTCTATGGTAAGTGGGGAAAATATTACACCTTGTATCGACAGAAAAAGACCATTCGGCCCGGCTATGCTATACTCTTCCAGCTGTCCTACACTGGCCTCCTCCCCCCGCTCGATTCGATTCCAGTCTGTAACTCACTCCCGGGTATCTGTTATTCAATATATAAACCACCCCGAACCCCTCGATTAAATTCCAGTCTGTAACTCACTCCCGGGTATCTGTTATTCTATATATAAACCACCCCGAACCCCTCGATTAGATTCCAGTCTGTAACTCACTCCCGGGTATCTGTTATTCTATATATAAACCACCCCGAACCCCCCGATTAGATTCCAGTCTGTAACTCACTCCCGGGTATCTGTTATTCTATATATAAACCACCCCGAACCCCTCGATTAGATTCCAGTCTGTAACTCACTCCCGGGTATCTGTTATTCTATATATAAACCACCCCGAACCCCTCGATTAGATTCCAGTCTGTAACTCACTCCCGGGTATCTGTTATTCTATATATAAACCATCCCGAACCCCTCGATTAGATTCCAGTCTGTAACTCACTCCCGGGTATCTGTTATTCGATATATAAACCACACCGAACCCCTCGATTAAATTCCAGTCTGTAACTCACTCCTGGGTATCTGTTATTCTATATATAAACCACCCCGAATCCCTCGATTAGATTCCAGTCTGTAACTCACTCCTGGGTATCTGTTATTCTATATATAAACCACCCCTAACCCCTCGATTAGATTCCAGTCTGTAACTCACTCCCGGGTATCTGTTATTCTATATATAAACCACCCCGAACCCCTCGATTAGATTCCAGTCTGAAACTCACTCCCGGTATCTGTTATTCTATATATAAACCACCCCGAACCCCTCGATTAGATTCCAGTCCGGAACTCACTCCCGGGTATCTGTTATTCTATATATAAAC
Source organism: Mustelus asterias (assembly GCF_964213995.1). NCBI lineage: Eukaryota > Metazoa > Chordata > Chondrichthyes > Carcharhiniformes > Triakidae > Mustelus > Mustelus asterias. Next base: position 76,270 of record NW_027591648.1, on the reverse strand, counting down.
CACCCCGAGCCCCTCGATTAGATTCCAGTCTGTAACTCACTCCCGGGTATCTGTTAATCTATATATAAACCACCCGAAGCCCTCGATTAGATTCCAGTCTGTAACTCACTCCCAGGTATCTGTTATTCTATATATAAACCACCCTGAACCCCTCGATTAGATTCCAGTCTGTAACTCACTCCCGGGTATCTGTTATTCTATATATAAACCACCCTGAACCCCTCGATTAGATTCCAGTCTGTAACTCACTCCCGGGTATCTGTTATTCGATATATAAACCACACCGAACTCCTCGATTAAATTCCAGTCTGTAACTCACTCCCGGGTATCTGTTATTCTATATATAAACCACCCTGAACCCCTCGATTAGATTCCAGTCTGTAACTCACTCCCGGGTATCTGTTGTTCTATATAAACCACCCTGAACCCCTGGATTAGATTCCAGTCTGTAACTCACTCCCGGGTATCTGTTATTCTATATATAAACCGTCCTGAAACCCTCGATTATATTCCAGTCTGTAACTCACTCCCGGGTATCTGTTATTCGATATATAAACCACACCGAACTCCTCGATTAGATTCCAGTCTGTAACTCACTCCCGGGTATCTGTTATTCTATATATAAACCACCCCGAACCCCTCGATTAGATTCCAGTCTGTAACTCACTCCCAGGTATCTGTTATTCTATATATAAACCACCCCGAACCGCTCGATTCGATTCCAGTCTGTAACTCACTCCCGGGTATCTGTTATTCTATATATAAACCATCCCAAACCCCTCGATTAGATTCCAGTCTGTAACTCACTCCCAGGGATCTGTTATTCTATATACAAACCACCCTGAACCCCTCGATTAGATTCCAGTCTGTAACTCACTCCCAGGGATCTGTTATTCTATATACAAACCACCCTGAACCCCTCGATTAGATTCCAGTCTGTAACTCACTCCCGGGTATCTGTTATTCTATATGTAAACCACCCCGAACCCCTCGATTAGATTCCAGTCTGTAACTCACTCCCAGGTATCTGTTATTCTATATATAAACCACCCCGAACCGCTCCATTCGATTCCAGTCTGTAACTCACTCCCGGGTATCTGTTATTCTATATATAAACCATCCCAAACCCCTCGATTAGATTCCAGTCTGTAACTCACTCCCAGGGATCTGTTATTCTGTATATAAACCACCCCGAACCCCTCGATTAGATTCCAGTCTGTAACTCACTCCCGGGTATCTGTTATTCTATATATAAACCACCCCGAACCCCTCGATTAGATTCCAGTCTGTAACTCACTCCCGGGTATCTGTTATTCTATATATAAACCACCCTGAACCCCTCGATTAGATTCCAGTCTGTAACTCACTCCCGGGTATCTGTTATTCTGTATATAAACCACCCCGTACCCCTCGATTAGATTCCAGTCTGTAACTCACTCCCGGGTATCTGTTATTCTATATATAAACCACCCCGAACCCCTCGATTAGATTCCAGTCTGTAACTCACTCCCGGGTATCTGTTATTCTATATATAAACCACCCCGAACCCCTCGATTAGATTCCAGTCTGTAACTCACTCCCGGGTATCTGTTATTCTATATATAAACCACCCAGATCCCCTCGATTAGATTCCAGTCTGTAACTCACTCCCGGGTATTAGTTATTCTATATATAAACCCCCCCGAACCCCTCGATTAGATTCCAGTCTGTAACTCACTCCCGGGTATCTGTTATTCTATATATAAACCACCCTGAACCCCTCGATTAGATTCCAGTCTGTAACTCACTCCCGGGTATCTGTTATTCTATATATAAACCACCCTGAACCCCTCGATTAGATTCCAGTCTGTAACTCACTCCCGGGTATCTGTTATTCTATATATAAACCACCCTGAACCCCTCGATTAGATTCCAGTCTGTAACTCACTCCCGGGTATCCGTTATTCTATATATAAACCACCCAGAACCCCTCGATTAGATTCCAGTCTGTAACTCACTCCCGGGTATCTGTTATTCTATATATAAACCACCCCGAACCCCTCGATTAGATTCCAGTCTGTAACTCACTCCCGGGTATCTGTTATTCTATATATAAACCACCCTGAACCCCTCGATTAGATTCCAGTCTGTAACTCACTCCCGGGTGTCTGTTATTCTATATATAAACCACCCAGAACCCCTCGATTAGATTCCAGTCTGTAACTCACTCCCGGGTATCTGTTATTCTATATATAAACCCCGCGAACCCCTCGATTAGATTCCAGTCTGTAACTCACTCCCGGGTATCTGTTATTCTATATATAAACCACCCCGAACCCCTCGATTAGATTCCAGTCTGTAACTCACTCCTGGGTATCTGTTATTCTATATATAAACCACCCCGAACCCCTCGATTAGATTCCAGTCTGTAACTCACTCCCGGGTATCTGTTATTCTATATATAAACCCCGCGAACCCCTCGATTAGATTCCAGTCTGTAACTCACTCCCGGGTGTCTGTTATTCTATATATAAACCACCCAGAACCCCTCGATTAGATTCCAGTCTGTAACTCACTCCCGGGTATCTGTTATTCTATATATAAACCACCCCGAACCCCCCGATTAGATTCCAGTCTGTAACTCACTCCCGGGTATCTGTTATTCTATATATAAACCCCCCCGAACCCCTCGATTAGATTCCAGTCTGTAACTCACTCCCGGGTATCTGTTATTCTATATATAAACCACCCCGAACCCCTCGATTAGATTCCAGTCTGTAACTCACTCCCGGGTATCTGTTATTCTATATATAAACCCCCCCGAACCCCTCGATTAGATTCCAGTCTGTAACTCACTCCCGGGTATCTGTTATTCTATATATAAACACCCCAAACCCCTCGATTAGATTCCAGTCTGTAACTCACTCCCGGGTATCTGTTATTCTATATATAAACACCCCAAACCCCTCGATTAGATTCCAGTCTGTAACTCACTCCCGGGTATCTGTTATTCTATATATAAACCCCCCCGAACCCCTCGATTAGATTCCAGTCTGTAACTCACTCCCGGGTATCTGTTATTCTATATATAAACCACCCCGAACCCCTCGATTAGATTCCAGTCTGTAACTCACTCCCGGGTATCTGTTATTCTATATATAAACACCCCAAACCCCTCGATTAGATTCCAGTCTGTAACTCACTCCCGGGTATCTGTTATTCTATATATAAACCCCCCCGAACCCCTCGATTAGATTCCAGTCTGTAACTCACTCCCGGGTATCTGTTATTCTATATATAAACCACCCCGAACCCCTCGATTAGATTCCAGTCTGTAACTCAGTCCCGGGTATCTGTTATTCTATATATAAACCCCCCCGAACCCCTCGATTAGATTCCAGTCTGTAACTCACTCCCGGGTATCTGTTATTCTATATATAAACCACCCCGAACCCCTCGATTAGATTCCAGTCTGTAACTCACTCCCGGGTATCTGTTATTCTATATATAAACCACCCCGAACCCCTCGATTAGATTCCAGTCTGTAACTCAGTCCCGGGTATCTGTTATTCTATATATAAACCACCCCGAACCCCTCGATTAGATTCCAGTCTGTAACTCACTCCCGGGTATCTGTTATTCTATATATAAACCCCCCCGAACCCCTCGATTAGATTCCAGTCTGTAACTCACTCCCGGGTATCTGTTATTCTATATATAAACACCCCAAACCCCTCGATTAGATTCCAGTCTGTAACTCACTCCCGGGTATCTGTTATTCTATATATAAACACCCCAAACCCCTCGATTAGATTCCAGTCTGTAACTCACTCCCGGGTATCTGTTATTCTATATATAAACCCCCCCGAACCCCTCGATTAGATTCCAGTCTGTAACTCACTCCCGGGTATCTGTTATTCTATATATAAACCACCCCGAACCCCTCGATTAGATTCCAGTCTGTAACTCACTCCCGGGTATCTGTTATTCTATATATAAACACCCCAAACCCCTCGATTAGATTCCAGTCTGTAACTCACTCCCGGGTATCTGTTATTCTATATATAAACCCCCCCGAACCCCTCGATTAGATTCCAGTCTGTAACTCACTCCCGGGTATCTGTTATTCTATATATAAACCACCCCGAACCCCTCGATTAGATTCCAGTCTGTAACTCAGTCCCGGGTATCTGTTATTCTATATATAAACCCCCCCGAACCCCTCGATTAGATTCCAGTCTGTAACTCACTCCCGGGTATCTGTTATTCTATATATAAACCACCCCGAACCCCTCGATTAGATTCCAGTCTGTAACTCACTCCCGGGTATCTGTTATTCTATATATAAACCACCCCGAACCCCTCGATTAGATTCCAGTCTGTAACTCAGTCCCGGGTATCTGTTATTCTATATATAAACCACCCCGAACCCCTCGATTAGATTCCAGTCTGTAACTCACTCCCGGGTATCTGTTGTTCTATGGCTGCTCAGTCTATGCCTCTCTCTTTCAGATGCTCCCCGGGACTTGCTGCCACTGCCTCTGTACATTCTGGTGTTGGTGAAAACTCTGTTCTTTCTTCTGTTGGGGACAGTGTATCAGTTGACAAAGACCAGTTCAGCACCTCAACCTTGAAGTATTCCTCATTCCCGGAATGCCCTGATGTTCCTGCAGCGAATGACTGAGATTTTTTCTACCAATTGTTGTTCTAGAATTGCACAGTGAGATCCCACAGACAGCCATGTGCGCAACCACCCCCACCACACTGCAATAGAGGGGGAGTGGACCCCCCGCACTGACATTGGGAGGGTCCTCTGATGATCCCGTGCCTTCAAGAAGCATAATTTTAGCATGTTTCTTGCCGGGGTATGTTTTAAAATTCAGCTGTGTTTTACATGGTGCCGATGTGTCTGGACCGGACAGCTCACACACCAAGAATGCCGGCTAATGATTGATTTTAGCCGGGGATGTGTTTGTTTTATTCTGAGTTCATGCATTTTTGTTTATTTTGGGGTTCTCCCTGGGGGTTTCAGAGTAGGGCTTTAATTATGTTTATTGGTAAGAGATAGTCATGTGTTAATGGGCGGGACTAAGCTGGCAGGAGAGACCTGGGGCGGGATATTATGGCTACGAGACTGGAAATCCCTGCCCGGAGTTAATGGAGATTCCTGTTGTCGGACCCTCGGCCGTGCCGATCCCGTGTTGGGCAAGGTGATAGAGTTCAAAGTCAGTGACTGACTGCCTGCTCCCGAGAGCAGCAAGAATGATTGTTTCGCCTGTCTCTCTCTCTCTGGAGGCTGCTGTTTGGGGCTGTCAGAAGACAGGGTGCCTCACTGGTCCTGAAACCGTAAAATCCCGCTTGAGGTCAACGGACCTTCCCATTGTCCGCCCCGCGCCCGCTCCGATTCCCGTGGTCTCTCCTACGGCCTCTGTCTCTCACTCTCGCTCCAGAGGTGTTCAAAAACCTCTCAGACCATCAACAAGTACAATCACAGAAAGCTGGGGTTTTCTCACTGATCTTGGAGAGGGGTTGAAGCCTGGAAGAGGAACGTTGCTTGAATTTGAACTCCTTGAGATAGGTTCGCAGTTAAGAATTGTATCTTGTCATGTTTAAGTATTGTTCAGTTTTTAAATGCTAAGCTAATTGATTTGTTACAAGAACAAAGAACAATACAGCACAGGAACAGGCCTTTCGGCCCTCCAAGCCCGTGCCGCTCCCTGGTCCAAACTAGACCATTCTTTTGTATCCCTCCATTCCCACTCCGTTCATGTGGCTGTCTAGATAAGTCTTAAATGTTCCCAGTGTGTCCGCCTCCACCACCTTGCCTGGCAGCGCATTCCAGGTCCCCACCACCCTCTGTGTAAAATATGTCCTTCTGATATCTGTGTTAAACCTCCCCCCCTTCACCTTGAACCTATGACCCCTCGTGAACGTCACCACCGATCTGGGAAAAAGCTTCCCACCGTTCACCCTATCTATGCCTTTCATAATTTTATACACCTCTATTAAGTCTCCCCTCATCCTCAGTCTTTCCAGGGGGAACAACCCCAGTTTCCCCAATCTCTCCTCATAACTAAGCCCCTCCATACCAGGCAACATCCTGGTAAACCTCCTCTGTACTCTCTCCAAAGCCTCCACGTCCTTCTGGTAGTGTGGCGACCAGAACTGGACGCAGTATTCCAAATGCAGCCGAACCAACGTTCTATACATCTGCAACATCAGACCCCAACTTTTATACTCTATGCCCCATCCTATAAAGGCAAGCATGCCATGTGTCTTCTTCACCACCTTCTCCACCTATGCTGCCACCTTCAAGGATCTGTGGACTTGCACACCCAGGTCCCTCTGCGTCTCTACACCCTTTATGAGAACAAAGAACAAAGAAAATTACAGCACAGGAACAGGCCCTTCGGCCCTCCAAGCCTGCACCGACCATGCTGCCCGACTGAACTAAAACCCCCTACCCTTCCAGGGACCGTATCCCTCTATTCCCTTCCTATTCATGTATTTGTCAAGACGCCCCTTAAAAGTCACTACCGTATCCGCTTCCACTCCCTCCCCCGGCAGCGAGTTCCAGGCACCCACCACCCTCTGTGTAAAAAATCTGCCTCGTACACCTCCTTTAAACCTTGCCCCTCGCACCTTAAACCTGTGCCCCCGAGTAATTGACTCTTCCTCCCTGGGAAAAAGCTTCTGACTATCCATTCTGTCCATGCCTCTCGTAATCCTGTAGACTTCTATCAGGTCTCCCCTCAACCTCCGTCGCTCCAGTGAGAACAAACCAAGTTTCTCCAACCTCTCCTCATAGCTAATGCCCTCCATACCAGGAGGGCATACCATGTAGTGAAACTGTGACTGTACATAGCTCATCTGAAATCCCAGGAGAACCTAAATAGACAAAAGGTCCATTAACACATTCCCTAGCTAAAATCAGTTATTAATTTGATTTGATTTGATTTATTATTGTACAGTGAAAAGTATTGTTTCTTGCGCGCTATACAGACAAAACATACCGTTCATAGAGAAGGAAAGGAGAGGGTGCAGAATGTAGTGTTACAGTCATAGCTAGGGTGTAGAGAAAGATCAACTTAATGCGAGGGGGGGCCATTCAAAAGTCTGACAGCAGCAGGGAAGAAGCTGTTCTTGAGTCGGTTGGTATCTGACCTCAGACTTTTGTATCATTTTCCCGACGGAGGAAGGTGGAAGAAAGAATGTCCGGGGTGCGTGGGATCCTTAATTATGCTGGCTGCTTTGCCGAGGCAGCGGGAAGTGTAGACAGAGTCAATGGATGGGAGGCTGGTTTGCGTGATGGATTGGGCTACATTCACAACCCTTTGTAGTTCCTTGGGTTTAGTTTCTACAGCACGTTGACCAGACAAATCGACTCCTGTAATAAAACACTGCCTCTTAAAGCAGCCCCATCTTAACCACAAAATATAGCAAAATAGCCCAGTATCATCACACTCGCAGATGGTGGACAGGCTTTGAAAGGACAAGATTATCCATCCCTCTTTCCCGTTCTCCCGATCTTTACTGTCGGCCGGACTGTCAATGTTTAATTATTCTGCGTTTGATTGGGTGAGTCTGTTTACCATTGATGCTCACTGTGCTCGATTGGTTGAGCCTGTGTGCGGACTCCGAGGAAAGTGGACAAAGCAGGATGGGAATGAACGAGCGGGAATGCCGGGCGGCAGTGTGAATGAAGACACAATGTCACTGTAAATAAAATTGCCGCACCCATGGACGGTGTCATCTCTGCGTGGCCCCTGTGACGGGGCGGGTGACAGCACAGTGGTATTGTCACTGGATTAGCAACCCAGGGGAATGGGGACCCGGGTTCGAATCCCACCACGGCACATGGTGGAATTTGAATTGAATAAAAAATATTTGGAATGAAGAATCTACTGATGACCCATTGTCAATTGTTGGAAAAACCCATCTGGTTCCCTTTAGGGAAGGAAATCTGCCGTCCTTACCCAGTCTGGCCTACATGTGACTCCAGAGTCACAGAAATGTGGTTGACTCTTAACATGTCCCTCCAATGGCCGAACAAATCACTCAGTTCAAGGGTAAATAGTGAGCTAGCCAGTGAGCTAGCCAGTGAGCTAGCAACACCCAGATCCCGAGATCTAGTCAAGGATCAGTACTGGGACCCTCATTGTTTGTTCGAGACATAAATGCGATCGATGATAACATGGGGGGAGGTGAAGCAAGTTTGCAGAAGACACCAAGATTGGTCGGGTGGTTAATAGTGAAGAAGGTCAGAGGTTACAGGAAGATATAGATGGGTTGTCAGATGGGCAGAGCAGTGGCAAATGGTGTTTAACCCTGTTAAGTGCGAGGTGACGCACTTTGGAAGAAGTAACAAGACGAGGGAGTATTTAATGAATGGCAGGACACTGGGAAGCTCAACAGAGGGATCTTGTCTCCAATGTGATAGCGGAGACCATCATGTATGGAATAAAAGACCCCCCAATATCATGAGTGTCTAAAGATGTGCAGGTTAGGAGGACTGGCCATGCTAAAGTGTCCCTTAGTGTCCAAAGATGTGCAGGTTAGGTGGATTGGCCATGCTAAATTGTCCCTTAGTGTCCAAATATGTGCAGGTTAGGAGGATTGGCCATGCTAAATTGTCCCTTAGTGTCCAAAGATGTGCAGGTTAGGTGGATTGTCCATGCTAAACTGACCCTTAGTGTCCAAAAATGTGGGGGTTAGGTGGATTGGCCATGCTAAATTGCCCCTTAGTGTCCAAAGATGTGGGGGTTAGGTGGATTGGCCATGCTAAATTGTCCCTTAGTGTCCAAAGATGTGCAGGTTAGGTGGATTGGCCATGCTAAATTGCTCCTTAGTGTCCAAAGATGTGTAGGTTAGGTGGATTGGCCATGCTAAATTGTCCCTTAGTGTCCAAAGATGTGCAGGTTAGGTGGATTGGCCATGCTAAATTGTCCCTTAGTGTCCAAAGATGTGTGGGTTGGGTGGATTGGCCATGCTAAATTGTCCCTTAGTGTCCAAAGATGTGTGGGTTGGGTGGATTGGCCATGCTAAATTGTCCCTTGGTGTCCAAAGATGTGTAGGTTAGGTGGATTGGCCATGCTAAATTGTCCCTTAGTGTCCAAAGATGTGTGGGTTGGGTGGATTGGCCATGCTAAATTGTCCCTTAGTGTCCAAAGATGTGCGGGTTAGGTGGATTGGCCATGCTAAATGCATGGGGTTACGGGGATGGGCTGGTGGGAGTGGGCCTATGTAAACTGCTAATACTGTCTGAGGGAATGATTGCAGAACTGGCCAAAATTCACTGGCCAACAAGGTTAAGGGACAGATTAATGGAGACCCAGTGACAAACATTTAAGGTGATATTTCAGAAGGTGCAGAATAGACACATTCCAACCAGTAAAAAACTCTTTACCATCTCCTCCTGTTCCTGTGTAACAGGCTCAAGGGGGGCTGAATGGGGCCTCCTCCTGTTCCTGTGTAACAGGCTCGAGTGGCTGAATGGGGCCTCCTCCTGTTCCTGTGTAACAGGCTCGAGGGGCTGAATGGGGCCTCCTCCTGTTCCTGTGTCACAGGCTCGAGGGGCTGAATGGGGCCTCCTCCTGTTCCTGTGTAACAGGCTCGAGTGGCTGAATGGGGCCTCCTCCTGTTCCTGTGTAACAGGCTCGAGGGGCTGAATGGGGCCTCCTCCTGTTCCTGTGTAACAGGCTCAAGGGGCTGAATGGGGCCTCCTCCTGTTCCTGTGTAACAGGCTCGAGGGGCTGAATGGGGCCTCCTCCTGTTCCTGTGTAACAGGCTCGAGGGGCTGAATGGGGCCTCCTCCTGTTCCTGTGTAACAGGCTCGAGGGGCTGAATGGCCTCCTCCTGTTCCTGTGTAACAGGCTCGAGGGGCTGAATGGGGCCTCCTCCTGTTCCTGTGTAACAGGCTCGAGGGGCTGAATGGGGCCTCCTCCTGTTCCTGTGTAACAGGCTCGAGAGGCTGAATGGCCTCCTCCTGTTCCTGTGTAAACAGGGTCAAGGGGCTGAATGGCCTCCTCCTGTTCCTGTGTAAACAGGGTCAAGGGGCTGAATGGCCTCCTCCTGTTCCTGTGTAACAGGCTCGAGGGGCTGAATGGCCTCCTCCTGTTCCTGTGTAACAGGCTCGAGGGGCTGAATGGCCTCCTCCTGTTCCTGTGTAACAGGCTCGAGGGGCTGAATGGCCTCCTCCTGTTCCTGTGTAACAGGCTCGAGGGGCTGAATGGGGCCTCCTCCTGTTCCTGTGTAACAGGCTCGAGGGGCTGAATGGGGCCTCCTCCTGTTCCTGTGTAACAGGCTCGAGGGGCTGAATGGGGCCTCCTCCTGTTCCTGTGTAACAGGCTCGAGGGGCTGAATGGGGCCTCCTCCTGGTCCTCTCCCTCCAAGGTCACACACACACACTCTCGCTCGCTTCCGTTGTGGGTGGATGAGGCTGTGGGTCCAGATGTGGTCTAACCAGCGAGCTGCGTCACCCCGCACATCTGTCTCTCGAGCGAGGCAGCTGAGATGGAGGAAGCTCGATTCCCCGCCTTGGAGATCCTTATCACTCACTGCTCTACCCACCCTGACTCGCTGCCTGTGTCGCACTCACACGTGGCTGAACGCGGGGCGCGGTGAGGGGTTGAGCGCCTCAGCACGGAAACTCCTCCCCCCCCCCCCCCCCCCCCCCCCCCCCGCTCAGAATCCTCCATCCGCCCTGCACTCTACCTCCGGATCGAACCTGTCCCTGATCAGCGGCAGCGGGGGGGAATCTATCCGAATCCAGCTCCTCCATTTCACCCACGTCCATTTTCCGTTTGGCTCTGTTCTGTTTGATCTCCACGGGGGACGGGCGTGGCTAACTGGGCCCCAATGTTCATCGTCCATCCCTAACTGCCCTTCCAGGAGGTTGGCGGCGCGTTGCCCCCTTGGATCCCCTCCGCCCGACACACCCACCCAAGAGGTTAGCGGACAGGGGTGTGGACAGGAGTCACGTAGCGGATCAGAGCGGGTAAGAAATGGCGTTCAGTCGCCGCCTGACCTTCTTGTCGCTTGACGGACAAGCCCCTTCGATGGCGGCCATCTTTTTCCTCCAACCTTTGTCTTCTGATTCTTTCCTCTCAAAACTTGGAGCTCGGTTTTCTCGGTTCTCTTGCTGAACCCAGGTCTTTATCGTGAAGCCTCACCTTCGGCTGTGGTTTTGTTGTTGTTTGTAAGATGTTAGCCAGGGACAGATGTAGAGTTTGTGGTTGGAACCCTCCCAAGCCAGTCCACGCAAACATTTCGCTGCCGTGCTAATTAATTTTCTTTCCGCGGTTTGCCAACATTCTTGGCAGAAGTCCCACATTTATCTCAACGTCCAGCCTCAATCTGGTTCAATCTATCTCCCTCCCCTCTGAAACCAGAGGCAATTTTACCTCCCACCCCCTCCCTTGCCCGTCGATCTCCTAAACGCCACCGCTCTTCTCAACGTAAAGAGTACCTCCGTAGAGAAATAGATATCTCAACCTGTCCCCTCTTTCCCGCCTCATCTCGAGGAGAGACTGGGAGAAGCTGGGATCGTTCCCCTCGGAGCGGAGAAGGTTCAGGGGGAGATTGAATCGAGGCGTTCAGAATCACGAGGGGGAGGGGAGGGTGTTTGGATGGAGTGAATGAGGAGAAAGTGTTTCCAGTGACAGGAGGCTCGGTAACCAGAGGGGACACAGATTGAAGAGAATCGGGAAAAGAACCAGAGGGGGGGAGATGAGGGGAATTTTATTTTGGACACACAGCGAGTTGTTGTGATCTGGAAGGCGCTGCCTGAAAGGGCGCGGGAAGCAGATTCAACAGGAACTTTCAAAAGGGGCAATTGGGGAAATACTGGAAGGGGGAAAATTTACAGGGAGAGCGGGAGAGAGAGTGGGGAATAATTGGAGAGATCTTTCAAAGAGCTAGCACAGGGATGGTGGACCGAATGACCCCCTCCTGTGCCGAGAGATTACACTGTGGTCTGGATGAGTTGGTCAGTGTCGGTGATCGTGGCACAGGAGTTGAGATGTTGCGTGAAGATTTTGGAACCAACAGATATCGAATTGAGAGAAAGAGAACAGAAAAAATACAATCGAAACAAGTGTGCATTGATGTAGCACCTTCCCGGATCCCCGAGACGCACCAACCCACCGCACAGTTAAAATCTAACACCGGGGACACACTACGTGCTGAGACAGACAGTGTAGAGAATCGGGAATAAGTCGGCCGTGAAGGAGGTCCGTTCCTTCGCGAGTCTTTGATTTATGTTTTTGAGCCACACACATATTTACACCGGGGTAAACGTCGCTGAAACACTTCGAGCAGCGATTCGGGCAGATGTTTCAGATTTTGAGAAGTTGAGTCACTATCTGATTTCGCTGGTGGTCTCTGGAACAGAGGCAGGTGCAGACCCCACTCTCGCTCGGAAACTGCTTCTGACGGAACCAGCGAGGGTCGGCTGTAAGCCTTCCAGTCAAAGCGACCTTTCCGTTCCGAGGCCCTCTCCGCCCCTGTTCTTGCCCCCTGGTTCAGATCCTCGTGGCCAGACCCCCACTTTGCCCCCCCCCCATCTCCTCACAGCCCCTCCCGTATCCCTTAATACCCCCCACCCCCAGCTCGAAGAGTCAGAACCCAGCCATCTGCCTCTCCCGGGTTGAAAATGAGCGACTGGACCCCAGACCCTCTGCCGAAGACACTTCCCAAATCTCCTTCTGCCCTCTCTTCGTGTCTCAAAGTCTTCTCTAATTCCATTCCTAAAATCTGGGTGGCACGGTGGCACAGTGGTTAGCACTGCTGCCTCACAGCGCCAGGGACCCGGGTTCGATTCCTGGCTCGGGTCACTGTCTGTGTCTGCTTGGGTTTCCTCCGGGTACTCCGATTTCCTCCCACAGTCCAAAAATGTGCAGGTTAGGTGGATTGGCCATGCTAAATTGCCCCTTGGTGTCCAAAGATGTAGGTTAGGTGGATTGGCCATGCTAAATTGCCCCTTAATGTCCAAAACTGTGCAGGGTACGTGGATTGGCCATGCTAAATTGCCCCTTAGTGTCCAAAGATGTGCAGGTTAGGTGGATTGGCCATGCTAAATTGCCCCTTAGTGTCCAAAGATGTGCAGGGTACATGGATTGGCCATGCTAAATTGCCCCTTAGTGTCCAAAGATGTGTAGGTTAGGTGGATTGGCCATGCTAAATTGCCCCTTAGTGTCTAAAGATGTGTAGGTTAGGTGGATTGGCCATGCTAAATTGCCCCTTAGTGTCTAAAGATGTGTAGGTTAGGTGGATTGGCCATGCTAAATTGCCCCTTAGTGTTCAAAGATGTGTAGGTTAGGTGGATTGGCCATGCTAAATTGCCCCTTAATGTCCAAAGATGTGTCGTTTCGGGGGATTGGCCATGCTAAATTTTGGGAACATTGATCACAATTCTGTAAGTTTCAAGATACTTGGAGAAAAGAATAGAAGTCGTCCCAGAGTGAAAGTACCTAACTGGGGGAAGGCTAACTACGACAGAATTAGGCAGGAGCTAGGGAATGTAGACTGGGGACAGCTGTTTGAGGGTGAACCCACACCCAATATGTGGGAGTCTTTTAAAAGTCAGTTGTTAACAATTCAGGACAAGTCTGTCCCTGTACAAATGAAGGATAAAGATGGCAAGATTCAGGAACCCTGGATGATGAGAGAGATTGTGAGCTTAGTGAATAAGAAGGAGGCATACATAAATTCCAGGAAATTGAAAAAGTATAAGGATCTTGAAGAATCCAAAGAGAGCAGGAAAGACCTTAAACAGGGACTCAGGAGGGAAGAAAGGGCTATGAAATGTCTTTGGCAGGCAGGATTAAGGAGAATCCCCACACTTTTTAATGTGTATATAAGGAGGAAGTGAGTAGCTAAGGAAAGGGTGGGTCCACTCGAGAACAGTGGAAGGAAACAGTGTGTGTGGAGCCAGATGAGGTGGGCGAGGTCCTTAACGAGTACTTTGCATCAGGATTCACAAAGGAGAAGGATGTGGTGGATGGTGAGTGTAGAAAGGAAGATGTTGACATTCTAGGATGTGTTGAGATAAAAAGGGAGGAGGTCTTGGAGGTTTCGAAAAACATTAGGGTGGACAAGTCCCCAGGGCCAGATAGGATCTATCCCAGAATACTGAGAGGCGAGGGAAGAAATTACTGAGGCCTTGGCCAAAATCTTTGTATCTCTTCAGTCACGGGAGAGATACCGGAGGATCGGAGAGTAGCTCACATCGTTCCTCTGTTTAAGAAAGGCAGGAGAGAGAATCCGGGAAATTACAGGTTGTGAACCTTACATCAGCGGTGGGGAAATTATTGGAGAAGATTCTGAGGGACAGGATGTACTCACATCTGGATGAGAACAGGCTTATTAGCGATAGGCAGCATGGTTTTGTGAAGGGGAGGTCGTGTTTCACAAACTTGATTGAGTTCTTTGAGGAAGTAACAAAAAAATGTTGACCAGGGCAGTGGATGTTGTTTACATGGACTTTAGTAAAGCCTTCGATAAGGTTCCTCATGGCAGGCTGATACAGAAGTGAATTCATGTGGGATCCAAGGTGAGCTGGTAAGATGGATACAGAACTGGCTTAGGGAGAACGTACAGACTCCACACAGACAGTGACCCAAGCCGGGAATCGAACCTGGATCCCTGGCGCTGTGAGGCAGCAGTGCTAACCACTGTGCCACCCGTGGCGATCTTGGGGTAATTATTCACTGATACCTGAAGGTGGCAGAGCAGGCGAAGAGGATGGTTAAGAAGGCAGATGGGACCCTGGCTTTTATCAGTCGTGGCATAGAGTATAAAAACAAGGAGGTAATGTTGGAGTTGTACAGAGCGTTGGTGAGGCCACAGCTGGAGTGTTGTGTGTGCGGTTCTGCTCACCTCACCTGCCTGGGATGGAGCTTTTGAGCCTATGAGGAGAGACGAGATGGACTTGGATTGTTTTCTCTGGAGCAGAGACGGCTGAGGGGGGACCTGATTGAGGTGTATAAGGGGGTGTTTTGAGGGGGTGTACCTTGAAGGATTTGAGGAAGAATTTCTTCTCCCAGAGAGTGGAGAATCTTTGGAATTCCTTATCCCAGGAATGTGTGGGGGTCGGATCCTTGAACATTTCCGAGGCTGGGATCGGTAGGATATTTAATCAGTCGGGAGGGATTGAGGGTGACGGAGGTCAGGGGAGAAAGTGAACTTTAGTGAGTGTTGGCTCAGCTATGATCTTATCAACTGGTTGAAGGGCTGAACGGCCTCCTCCTGTTCCTTATGGTCTTATGGAACAGTCGCCCAATGTTAATTGGAAAATACAGGCTAATTTCCAAGTGTGTGGTCTCAGCCCAAAGCCAGACGGGATAGTCTTCAGCAGTGACCTGTCAGAACACAATGGACAGATGCTGAATCAATAACCCTCTCAGGGTCTGAAAGGTTTCCACCGAGTCGCCTCGCATTCTTCAAAACTCCAACGGATACAAACCGAACCTCCCCGACCTCTCATAAAACCCGTTCCTGGTATTAGCCTAGGAAACCTTCTCTGAGCCGCTTCCAACACACGGACATCTTTCCTTCAATAAGGAGACCGATATTGTACACAATACTCCAAATGTGATCTCACCAACGCCCCGTACAACTGCAGTGTAACCTCCCGACTCTTGTAATCAATTCCCCTCACGATAAAGAATAACATTCTCTGAGCTTTCCTCGTTACTGACTGTAGCTGTAGACCAGCCCAATGTGATCCATGCACTGGGACCTCATAATGCTCCAACATCTCCTGGCCATCGCCGGGCCTCCAGTATCTGCTCATCTTTCTTGCTCAGAGGAGTTCCTGGTCTGTCACAGGAAGAGGAGGAGGCCATTCAGCCCACCGAGGCCTGCTCCACCATTCCATACTATCCTGGCCCATTTGGAGAGTCAGAGACGCGATGGGCCGAATGGCCTCCTCCTGCCCCAGAACAATTCTGCCAAGTGTTGGCATTTTGTGATCTGGAAGGCGCTGCCTGAAAGGGGCGGTGGAAGCTGATTCAATCGGAACTTTCAAAAGGAGCAATTGGGGAAATACTGGAAGGGGGAAAATTTACAGGGAGAGCGGGAGAGAGAGTGGGGATTGAATGGATGGATCTTGTGGAGGGTTAGCACAGGGCAGGATGGGCTGAATGGCCTCCTCCTGCACTGGGAGATTCTTAAAAAACATCACTGTCTGGTGAAATATCTGATATTATCTCGGAAATGTTTGACATTTATTTCTTGAGTTCTGCGTCTTGATCTCACTTCGTGTTGATGTCTTATCTTTAATCATGTTTTGTACATACGCACATCTGAATTAGAAACAGGAGGAGGCCACTCAGCCCCTTAGAGCCTGCTACCCCGCTCAATAAAACCATGGCCCATCTGATTGTAACCTCGACCCCTCATTCACCCCGATAACCTTTCACCCCCGATAACCTTTCACCCCCGATAACCTTTCACCCCCGATAACCTTTCACCCCCAATAACCTTTCACCCCCAATAACCTTTCCCCCCCCCTCATCAATCGAGAATCTTTCTGGTTCTGCCTCATAAATATTCGCAGACTCAACTCCCACCGTCTTCTGAGGAAGAGAGTTCCGGAAACTCCGCCCACTCCCCCTGAGAGAAAACATTTCTCCCACCTCCGTCTGAAATGGGCCGCCCTTTATTTTTAAACAGTGACCCCCTCTCTCCGTCCCGGTTCCAGATTCTCCCACAAGAGGGAACATCCTCTCCACATCCACCCTGTCAATAACCCCCTCAGGATCTGAAAGGTTTCCACCGAGTCGCCTCTCACTCTCCCAAACTCCAGCGGGTACAAACCGAACCTCCCCGACCTCTCCTCATAAAACTCCCCGTCCATTCCTGGTGTTAGTCTGGGAAACCTTCTCTGAGCCGCTTCCAACACACGGACATCTTTCCTTCAATAAGGAGACCGATACTGTACACAATACTCCAGATGTGATCTTACCAACGCCCCGTACAACTGCAGCGTAACCTCCCGACTCTTGTAATCAATTCCCCTCACGATAAACAAAAGCATTCTCTGAGCTTTTCTCGTTACTGACTGTACTTGTATCCCAGCCCAATGTGATTCATACACTGGGACCTCATAATGCTCCAACATCTCCTGGCCATCGCCGGGCCTCCAGTATCTGCTCATCTTTCTTGCTCAGAGGAGTTCCTGGTCTGTCACAGGAAGAGGAGGAGGCCATTCAGCCCACCGAGGCCTGCTCCACCATTCCATACTATCCTGGCCCATTTGGAGAGTCAGAGACGCGATGGGCCGAATGGCCTCCTCCTGCCCCAGAACAATTCTGCCAAGTGTTGGCATTTTGTGATCTGGAAGGCGCTGCCTGAAAGGGGCGGTGGAAGCAGATTCAATCGGAACTTTCAAAAGGAGCAATTGGGGAAATACTGGAAGGGGGAAAATTTACAGGGAGAGCGGGAGAGAGAGTGGGGATTGAATATCTGATATTATCTCGGAAATGTTTGACATTTATTTCTTGAGTTCTGCGTCTTGATCTCACTTCGTGTTGATGTCTTATCTTTAATCATGTTTTGTACATACGCACATCTGAATTAGAAACAGGAGGAGGCCACTCAGCCCCTTAGAGCTGCTACCCCGCTCAATAAAACCATGGCCCATCTGATTGTAACCTCGACCCCTCATTCACCCCGATAACCTTTCACCCCCGATAACCTTTCACCCCCAATAACCTTTCACTCTCTCATCAATCGAGAATCTTTCTGGCTCTGCCTTATAAATATTCGCAGACTCAACGCCCACTGCCTTCTGAGGAAGAGAGTTCCGGAAACTCCACCCACTCCCCCGAGAGAAAACATTTCTCCCACCTCCGTCTTGAAATGGGCCGCCCCTTATTTTTAAACAGTGACCCCCCCTCTCCGCCCCGGTTCCAGATTCTCCCACAAGAGGGAACATCCTCTCCACATCCACCCTGTCAATAACCCCCTCAGGATCTGAAAGGTTTCCACCGAGTCGCCTCTCACTCTTCCAAACTCCAGCGGATACAAACCGAACCTCCCCGACCTCTCCTCATAAAACACCCCGCCCATTCCTGGTGTTAGTCTGGGAAACCTTCTCTGAGCCGCTTCCAACACACGGACATCTTTCCTTCAATAAGGAGACCGATACTGTACACAATACTCCAAATGTGATCTCACCAACGCCCCGTACAACTGCAGTGTAACCTCCCGACTCTTGTAATCAATTCCCCTCACGATAAAGAATAACATTCTCTGAGCTTTCCTCGTTACTGACTGTAGCTGTAGACCAGCCCAATGTGATTCATTCACTGGGACCTCATAATGCTCCAACATCTCTTGGCCATCGCCGGGCCTCCAGTATCTGCTCATCTTTCTTGCTCAGAGGAGTTCCTGGTCTGTCACAGGAGGAGGAGGAGGCCATTCCGCCCACCGAGGCCTGCTCCACTATTCCATACTATCCTGGCTGATTGGGCATTCCAATGGCCTTTAACCCCCCTCCATAATCCTTCACATTACCGTCTCAGTCTCTCAATCTCTGCTTTGAACAGACTCAGGGACTGAGCTCCCTCTGGGAATTCCAAAGGTTCCCCACCCTCTGGGTGAAGGAATGTCTCCTCATCTCGGTTCTCAGTGGCTTCCCCCTTATTCTCAAATTATTCCCCCCGGTTCCAGACTCCCCCCGAACAAGGGAAACATCTTCCCCACACCTCCCCCTGTTTATTCCCTGTAAGTATTTTGTACGTTTCAATGAGATCCCCTCTCATTCTTCTAAACTCCAGAGAATACAG